>NC_079229.1:30237236-30537236 GCF_029633865.1 Lampris incognitus
TGGCTGAGCAGTTCAAAATGTATCTATGATGAGATACCCTTTTTTTTTCCCCAGGGGTGGTGGCTGTTATCTCACTAGGGGGGCTTTAGCTCCGCATCCTGTGTCCAGATCAAATGAAAAATGCATCGTTCCTTGCAATGGGAGAATATGAGGCATGAATAAAAGGGGTGATGATTGTGTGTGTGCGTACGCGTGTGCGTGTGCAGTGTAAACTCCCAACACTCGGGTCGGGGTATGGTCGATCAGAACCTGAAGTCTGCCATGCAGATGTCTCTCGGGGCCCCCGCTGCTCTCTGTAATAGAGATGCAGGCTGTGATATTATAATGCGACTTCCATGTGTAAGATTGTTACCGGGCTCTTTTAGGGGATTTAGGCCCTTATCTAAACGAACTAACGGCTTAAGCATTTATGCTCTGGTTCTGACTGCTGAGTTCTTTTGATTGCTGGAGATCCTGAGAGCACCCCCCCCCCCCCAAATCCGCCAAGCCACCCCTTTGCTTTCACTCAGGGTCACGAGCCCCCTCTGCAACTGTTTTGTTGGGGTCTATTTCCTGTGTCCTCCTGTTGAGGGCTTCGTCTGTCTTCCTGTACCGTGACGACAGATTGCTGAACCAAAAGCAATCTGAGGACCGGGGGTCCTCATCAGCCGACATGGCGAGGCTCTGTAATGAAGCGGTGTAGTTTGTGTTTCTCACATTCGTCCGTATGACCAGTAAGGCACCGACTCAAGTTTTGCACGGGTTTTTCTCGACACGCCAGTGCATCACGTGTGAATAGGGTGTGGTCGTGGTCTGAGACGGATCTGATGTGCTGCTCAGAGTGCTGCTCCATGATAACGACCACGACTCAAACAGCCGATGCTGTCGCCTCTTTTTTTTTTTTTTGGCAGAATAATGAGCCGCTGATGACTCATGCTGCCATGGTAGCGCAGCATAATTACCCAGCAGCCTCCACCCTCGGATGGGAAGGAGCTCAGTATGATGGGCACCTTGCACTGTGCACAGCTCTGTGTTCTAGCGGCTTCAGGTTTTGTATGAATACGCCTCCTCGTCAGCAAGACGAGGATGAGTTGGCATCCATCATCTGTTATTAGTGAAACTCGTGTAGTACTTAAGTTGCTAGCGGCTCCCGCCTTCGTGTCTCAGCAAACCCAAGAATAGAGGATCTGCATTTAGAGCACCTTCGTGTAAGACGTCTTCATAACATCGCAAGCATCTAACGCCTCCCGGTGTTCTTCCGTCCTCGACAAGGCATGCAACCGCCAAAGACAAAGTCGTTTCACCAGTGTTGTGACTTTATTTCTTCCCCCACCCCCGTTTTTCCCCCCAGTTGTACCCGGCCAATTACCCCTCTCTTCCGAGCCATCCCGGTCACTTCTCCACCCCCCTCTGCCGATCCGGGGGAGGGCTGCAGACTACCACATGCCTCCTCCGATACATGTGGAGTCGCCAGCCGCTTCTTTTCACCTGACAGTGAGGGAGTTTCACCGGGGGGGACATCGCACGTGGGAGGATCACGTTATTCCTCCCCAGTTCCCCCTCCCCCCTGAACAGGCGGCCCGACCAACCGGAGGAGGCGCCAGTGCAGCGACTAGGACACGCACCCACATCCGGCTTCCCACCCGCAGACACGACCAATCGTGTTTTGTAGGGACGCCCGACCAAGCCGGAGGTAACATGGGGATTCAAACTGGCGATTCCCGTGACTTTTATTTCTCATCTGCTGTTCTCACGCCATGTAGAAAAGATCTATCACTCCTTTACCACCCTCAATGGTAGGGGTATTAAGACCTGCTGAGTCATAATCCATGTTTGTGTATCAGGCCTCAAGCTGATGAAAATAGATCCCGATTGTGCGACAGTTTCAGAAGATCAGTCAGAATGGAAATCAAACGGAGGAGCATGCATTTGGTTGAACGCACACGTGCAAACGAAGAAACACTCAACACACAAGTATATGCATGCACACTTATGCCGTCCACATTGACACATGTACACATGCAAACACGCACACACACACAAACATGCAGACACACACACACCGAGCTCGAGTTTCTTTTCCTATTATGCGGGGCTGAGGGCATTGTTGGTGCAGAACGGGATGGTGGGCGTTGATTAATTCAAATCAAATTCAAGACGGCAGTCCCACAAAAATACAAGCAAGCCTAAACATTAATTAGCTGGGCAGAAGAAAGTATGACTAAGTCAATATTTATCACGTTTGGAGAGGTAGGTCCGCTGGCGTCCTCCCACCGGGCCCCCCGACGCTAATTACCTGGTGGCCACCGACGCACAAATGACGAGATGTACGGTGGACTGTTTCTTTAATTTCCCCCAAGTGCCAGGATAACGCAGAGTAATCACATCACACACAGACACATGAACAGTCCCACGCGCACACCTCGTGGTAATTGGCTGTGTCTGTTAAAGCGCCGGGAGCGGAATATCAAGGCGCCACTAGACGCGTGCTCAAACCGGGAAGTTTTTGCCTCAAATCGACAGGCGTCGCCGAGGCAGCCCGGAAGCACCGGACAGCCTGCTGCCTTGTACTTCTCAACTGATGATGGCAGCTTTTCGAGCTCAGCGTGTTGCCAGGCGTGTTGACTAGTCACGGGGAAGGCCCTAATTGTTTGTCGATGCAACATGTAAGAAAAAAAATATCTTCCAAACCAAACCCAAAACCAGAACAAAGTCCAGAGAAATTTTCCGCACAGCTTTTGGAGATTCTGTTTGTTGTCTCCCTTCCCAAGTTCTCAGGGACTGGGCCTAATTGCATGTAAAATAGACACGCACTGCAAGGAGGAGGGAAATCGGGGTTTGGATGGAGCACAACTGTTTAATTTTTTTCTTAATTGCTGCTGAATGTGGTCGTTTTCAGCCACTATGCTCCATGCATCAGTCATAGTCTCATCCATTCATTATCTGAACCACTTATCCTGCTCTCAGGGTCGGGGGGCTGCTGGAGCCTATTCCAGCAGTCATTGGTTGGCAGGTGGGGAGACACCCTGGACAGGCCGCCAGGCCATCGCAGGGCCCACACACACACATTCATATCTAGGGACAATTTAGTACGGCTGATTCACCATACCTACATGTCTTTGGACTGTGGGAGGAAACCCACGCAGACAGGGGGAGAACATGCAAACTCCACACAGAGGACGACCCACCAAGGTTGGACTACCCTGGGGCTCGGACCCAGGACCTTCTTGCTGTGAGGCGACCACGCTAACCACTGCGTCACCTTGCCGCCACCGTGCCAATCCTAGTCCTTCCTGCAAAACAAGTGTTCTTTTGCAGTGGATTGCTGAGTGCGATTGGATGTTTGGGTACCCACATCCTCCCAATCTACCTTATATTTGGATGTTTTTCTCTCTACCATATTAGCGGGGTGTACTGTGCGCCTGATTGGTCGGTATGATGCACTCGGTTATGTGCCCTGTGAAAAAATGTGTGGAATCATACCCATAACTTCTTTCTTTTTCGTAGGGTTCTTTGAGCAGAAGGCAGGGGGACGTCACCAGTCCGCTGCAGCGCCGCGCTTCACATCTGTCACCAGGTGAGAATCTGCACATCCCCACACATGCATATCACTGGAATGTGGGAAGAAACCGGGGGCACCTGGAGTGAACCCAATTATATTTTGACCGAGTTAATGAGCTATAGCCTGACTGAACTGAGACCTGAGCGATGAATTAATGCTACACCCGACAGGTGTAGCAAAAAAAACCCCAAAAAAACCCCCCCAGAAATAACCAAAGAAATAAAAGAAACCCAAACACTATAACATAGACCTGGATCTGGCCAACATCAAGTTTGCCAGGTCTCGGTATGAAGCCAGTAAAAGTATTTCTTATCTCAGCATGAGGCCCCTGCCTTACCCTTCACTGAGCAAGAAAAAAAAAACGTCTTTGAAGGAAAGATTTTAATTAGCTTGCCATTTAGACTTCTTTTTTTTTTTTGTGAAGGATATCTTTGGCTTCTGTTACCCAGCCAATCTTTCCCCCTTTTCTCCCTCTCTTCTCTCCCTGATACTGAATGGTTTCAGGCACAACTCGTTTCGCTGTAATTGTCTCCGAAACAGCACTATGAAGGTCGAAGCCATGTGGGGGTCATTTGAATAATTTGATTACGACACGTTTTTTAACCTGCAAAGCTCTTAATCCCGCGGCGGCCAAGGAATGTTAATGAGTCACCTGCCTTGTTGTGATTGGTGATAAGAGAGCGAGAGAGAGAGTGAGTTAGTGGTGTCTTGCTGGTTTCACACAGTCTGATGGTGTGTTGTGATGGAGCTGTGTGTGTGTGTGTGTGTGTGTGTTTCAAACAAAATGTCACCCATTTTGTTTGACAGACATGCTATCTATCTCCCAGTACTTATGACAGACGGGCACACGCATGCACCGTGCACATACACACACTAGCGCCACTGCGAGGGCTTGCTCTTTAGGGTATGATTTCAAACCGAATCGTAATGGCCCCCAGCTGTTTCACATATGTACGGCGATAACTCATATGCAATTAATGAGACAATGTGACCCTACCGGATAGAATTAGGGTTCACTCTCATCAGTTATCTGCTGCTCAGCGCTGCTCCTAGAGGAGAGAGGAACTGGGGCGTCATACTGGGAAGTTCAATTTCTACTCTTGAGCGTATCAAGGTCTCCAATGCCGAAGCTACCCACAAAAAGCAGGATGTGGTATTCAGCGTGAATTGGTTTCTCGGCGAGCTATTGAGTGCACTCCTTCAACAGGTAGAAATTAGGGCAAGCCCAGGCAGAGAGGGAGCAAATGGCCCTATTGAATTACACCATGGAAGCACGATGGCCAGTCTTTCATACCGTCAGCATCGCTTGGGACTGGGATGGCTCTTTGTCTTTGACTTCCAGCCATTGTTGTATCAAAACGCGCATCAGAGTGAGTCAAAGGAAGCAAGTGTTCAGGCTTTGCACCGGATCTGAGGGGTAACTGTTCAGAAGCCCCGTGTCAATTAAAACGGGTTTAAATAGCGTGTCCGATAGACAGAAGAAGAAACAAAAAACACACAGCAGTGCAAACAACAGTCTTAAACCACCAGGTGTTCTAGTGTTGTTACTGCATCAGTTATTAATTAACCATTTAAAAACCAATTAAACCAACCAATTAAAAATCAACCATTTTCTTGGAATTAACCGATATAAGGATTCAAACTTGACGGGATAGTCAGCATAACACGACGAATAAAAAGATATTGTTCTAAAGTAATGGAAAAAAACCAAAATGAAAACAAAGAGCACTGAAGTACCTTAATAATTTCTATGGGGAGAGTATTTGCAAACTATGTTATGTATTTAAACATCCCTTGTATTGAAAAATTTTCAGCATGCCTTATTTTATTCACTTGTTTTACATAAAAGTCATGCACACGTTTCCAGGTGCAGGGCCGACTGGCTGCACAGGTTATTTGAAAGTAGGGTTGCCACCGGTCCCTTATCATATAGGATCGCCGGAAAATAAAATGCAGCGTCCTGTATTGAATCAGTAAGGGACACGATTTGCCCCGTATTTTCGTATACATCGTTTCATATATACTCCAGGTGCTGGTTAGACAAGCGGAGCGGAGAAGTTTAATTCAGTTTAATAATTCCACTACTGAAAGTCTTGAGATGGTTCAGAGTGCTGCAGCTAGAATCCCAAATAAATCTAGGAAATTTGACCATATTACACCAGTTCTTGCCTCCCTTCATTGGCTTCCTGTCCATGTTAGGTCAGAATACAAGGTGCTTCTGCTGACTTATGAAATCCTAAATGGGCTTGCCTGTCTGATCTCCTTAAACCGTACAGTCCAACTCGAGCTCGCCGCTCTCTAAATACAGGGCTCCTGTGTGTACCCAGAGTCAAGAAGAAGTCAGCTGGTGGCAGCAGGGCCTTTTCCTGTCGGGCCCCGTTCTTGTGGAATAACCTGCCTGCTGCCGTCAGACAATCGGAGCCTGTTGAGTCTTTTAAATCCAAA
The DNA here is from genome assembly GCF_029633865.1 of Lampris incognitus. Taxonomy (NCBI): domain Eukaryota; kingdom Metazoa; phylum Chordata; class Actinopteri; order Lampriformes; family Lampridae; genus Lampris; species Lampris incognitus. Next base: position 30,243,223 of record NC_079229.1, read on the forward strand.
CTTAAAACTCATCTTGTTGCCTTAACCTATAATTATTTGCCTTTAAGTTGAGTACTTCACAACCTGTACTGCATGACGAGTCGGTTTCTGTCTCAATGAATTTACCAACCACTCTTCTGCCGACGAGATTATAGCGTATAGATTATGACTAATTGAAGAATTAATTGATTATGACTAATGACTATTGCAAACTGTTCTCTTCTCTCACATGTCCTTTCTCTCTCTCTCTGAATGATGTCTTCTCCTTTCTCTTTTTCTCTGAGTGAGTGGTGTCATGTGAGTCTCCCTTGTGTGCAGTCGGTTCTCCTCCCAGGTCTCCGTGGTGACGGTGGTCACCACCTGGACGCTGGTTGGCATTCCCCTCATCACACTTTTTTTTTATATATCTTATAAATCCATGTAATTTTTGTTGGGCGGCATGGTGGCGCAGTGATTAGCGCGGTCACCTCACAACAAGAAGGTTCTGGGTTCGAGCCCCGCGGTAGTCCAACCTTGGTGGGTCATCGCGGGTCGTCCTCTGGGTGGAGTTTACATGTTCTCCCCGTGTCTGTGTGGGTTTCCTCTGGGAGCTCCGGTTTCCTCCCACAGTCAAAAGACATCTAAGTCAGGTGAATTGGCTGTGCTGAATTGTTCCTAAGTACGAATGGGTGTGTGTGTGTGTGGGCCCTGTGATGGCCTGGCAGCCTGTCCAGGGTGTCTCCCCGCCTGCCACCCAGTGACTGCTGGAATAGGCTCCAGCATCCCCATGTTTTTTTTTTTTAAACATGGTGATGCTGGTCGTGTGGCTTGGGCTGGGCTGTTCCAGTGGCATCTGGACACTGCTTGGCATCCTCCTCATCATATTCTCAAATTTTATAATTCCATTATAATGCTGTTATCCTCTTTCAATGACGTATTGTGTAAATTGTGTACACACAACATCCACTGCACGTCTGTCCATCTTGGGAGAGACATCCCTCCTCTGTTGCTCTCCCTGAGGTGTCTTCCTATTTTCTTTAGGGAGTTGTTCCTTATGCGATGAGAGGGTCTAAGGACAGGATGATGTGTTGCTGTGAGGCAAATTGGTGATATTGGGCTATACAAATAAAACTGACTTAACTTGACTTAATTACAGTGGTGAGCTACTGACCGACAAGCTCTGCGTGCTGTGTGAGCTTGCACATCAGCGTCATGCCGTCATCGTCGTTTAGGCTGAACTCAGTGGTGGCCTTGCACAGTTAGAAATAGCACCCTTGGAGCGTCCAGGTGGCGTGGCGGTCTCTTCCGTTGCCTAACAACACAGGGATCGCCAGTTCAAATCCCTGTGTTACCTCCGGCTTGGTTGGGCGTCCCTACAGACACAATTGGCCGTGTCTGTGGGTGGGAAGCCGGATGTGGGTATGTGTCCTGGTCGCTGCACTAGCGCCTCCTCTGGTCAGCCGAGGCACCTGTTCGAGGGGGGGGGGATAGCGTGATCCTCCACGCGCTACGTCCCCCTGGTGAAACTCCTCACTGTCAGGTGAAAAGAAGCGGCTGGCGACTCCACATGTATCGGAGGAGGCATGTGGTAGTCTGCAGCCCTCCCCGGCTTGGCAGAGGGGTGGAGCAGCGACCGGAACGGCTCGGAAGAGCGGGGTAATTGGCCGGATCCAACTGGGGAGAAAAAGGGCAGGGAAAAAAAGAAAAAAAAAGAAATGGCACCTTCAGTTGCTTGCAGATACTGATGGTTTCCATTTGTTTGGGATGGACACAATATTGTGTTTGTGTTGTTACAGTCTTGTCTGTGTCAAATCAGTCAGTACTAAAAATCCAAAATATAACACAAATATTTTTGTTACACTTGTAATTCTAAGTGCCTTTTTTATTTTGTCTCGCAGTAAAGCGTTTCAAACAATGTGTATCGGCGTATGGGATTCCCCAAAAAATGCTTGCATCAACCAGGGGAGAGAATGCAGGATTTGTGTGTGTGTGTGTGTGTGTGTGTGTGTGTTGGGAGGGGGGCGCTTGTCCTGGGTACGATGTTAAACTGGAACCGTCGGGTCGTCGGCGACTAAACCGGCACCCCCCACTTCAACCCTTGGGTTGCTGTGAGGAGGGTGTGTGGACACCCAGCAGGTCCGAAAACAAGACCTGTCAAAGGGCGGATGAGTTCCTCTGTGAACCGATGGCCGTCCATGCCTGGAGAGAAGATAGGGACCACCAGGTGCTCCCCCTACTGAAACACAGTGATGACTCAACCTGTTGAGGCCTCATCTACGACCTCCATAGGTTACGGAACTGATGATAATGATGATGATGATGATGATGTGGGGGGCATCCCTCATTTCTCCACATAGAAGTTGGCGACCGTACTTGTAAGTTGTCATTCCAGAACTTTTCGTGGACGAGCAGGATTTCACACTTTGTTAATTTGTATTCACCGAGAGGCTGTAAGACAGCAGTACAAGAATTTCTTACTGAAATATTCATCAGAATCCCGCAGGGCTCATACCACCGAGACGCCGGCGTAGCAGGGAAAGCAAATAATATCCAAACCAGACTCATTCAGGGTAAATATTTTGCCCTTCCAAACAAAGCACAATTACACCGACTTTAAGAGGCCGTTTTCCCCCCGTGTCAATTTTCCACCAACGACCGAGAAAGAGACATAGAAAAATTCCTTTCTTTCTTTTTCAATTAGGAATTTTTTTTTTCTTTAAGTGTTAGAGTAGCGTGCTGAGGCGCATGCTAATGCTCGCTGAGAATACGAATGCATACTAATGTTCTCATCTCCTTTTTAAAGACCCAAGACTGAGTGCTTCATTTTCAGTGCAGACGAAGACTGTGTGCCGGGCGTCTTCAAGATAAAAGGGAATTGTCCCGGTAAACAGACGGGCACAGACGGGCAAACATAAGGCATGCTATGGACCTGGGTGCAAATCAATAATACTAAACCTGCCTTCGCGTGTTTTCCTGTTGTCGTGGTTTAGACCCCCTGACACTGGCGTGCACCTTGTCCATTATGGGACTCCTGGCAGGTGGGTAAAGGTGAGCCCACTCATTTTCTCACAAAAACACTCAGGCCTCGGGGAGGTTAGCGCCGGGTTCTGCATGGTTCCGGGCCCTTTGGCCTTGCGGCTCCGGGGTTCTTCTTGATGCCAGCAGAGGGTCCAGTGGGTCATTTCCTTGGAATACAACAAATAATAACTTTACAGGCTGGCAACATGTCAGAACAAGCCGAAAGAAGAAGACAGGCCGACAACATGTATTTATCTTTTTCTCCCCCCCCCCCCCCTTTTCTCCCCTGTTGTATCCGGCCAATTACCCCGCTCTTCCGAGCCATCCCGGTCGCTGCTCCACCCCCTCTGCTGATCCAGGGAGGGCTGCAGACTACCACATGCCTCCTCTGATACATGTGGAGTCACCAGCAGCTCATTTTCACCTGACAGTGAGGAGTTTCACCAGATAGCGCGTGGGAGGATCATGCTATTCCCCCCAGTTCCCCTTCCCCACCCCAAACAGGTGCCCCGACCGACCACAGGAGGTGCTAGTGCAGCGACCAGGACACATACCCACATCCGGCTTCCCACCTGCAGACACAGCCAATTGTGTCTGTAGGGACACCCAACCAAGCCAGAGGTAACACCAGGATTCGAACCGCCGATCCCCATGTCGGTAGGCAACAGAATAGACAACTATACTACCCGGACGCCCCGACAACATGTATTTATATTGCATTTTAAGGGTTCCCATGCATCCCGGAAAACCTGGAAATTTATACACTAGTTTTCAAGTCATTGAAAACACCTGGGAAATGATCATTTAGGTTATGTTAGATTAGATTAGATCAGATTAGGTTAGATCCGATTTGATTAGGTTCGATCAGATTAGATTAGAATGTTTTATCTTTTTAGATTTTTTTCATCAGATGCCTGGAAATATTTGAGGTCATGGAAAATTGCAGTTGGATTATCAAGTTGCATTTTCACCTGATGAGATTGTGTATTTGTAGCCATGGTTTTTAGCTGCTGAGATCGCACATGATTGTTTCAAGTTCGGGGAATTGTTCATTAGCGGCTAAACGTTACACAGTCTGTTTACAGACTGCTGGTGTTGTGGTGTGCTGCGGTGTCCAGCATCAAAATGTTGCACCCACACCGACGTGTTCAGTGTCTTCACTCCCCAACTGGTGACAAACATAGAGTCACAAATGAAGATGGCTCAGTGAAACTCAAGTGATCATTGTGATTTCTGTGTGTGTGTGTTCGGTAGTGTTAAGATGGGATGCAGAGAAGGGCGGAGTGAGTGATTCTTGTGTCGGGGCTGCAGACCAGGTCGTGTGCTGGAGGATCAAAGCATCTTGCTGCATACAGCCTCAGCGCTCTGTAGCCACGTGGCTAATGCAACGGATACGTGCTCAGGCTACCCGCACCCATCTGTTCAGTAGTCTCTGATAGGCAATTCAAAACTATGAAACATACACACAAACACCATCAATCATCACAACAAACAAAACAAAATCAAATGAAAACCGAAGAACATGAAAAAAAGACACAACAGATGTGTCTTTACCGGAACGTAAAGCTTAGGTTCAAAGCTGCATATCTCCCAGGAGCCGTACCACATAAAGTGCTAAAACTGTTATCATGCATATTGTGCAGTGTAATTATGTGTGTGCACGAGGTAACTTGCGTTTGAGACAGACATGTTCTGTTGTACAGTCAGTCTCCAGTAAGCTGTCCTGGAGTTGCCCTGCGTCGACTGAGCAGCTGGTTCTATCTTTAGCGCCCGGGACGCCTTGGGGTAAGTGCTGTTTGCAGACACAAACTGTTCCGGTCCAAATGGAACTGGGACTCCCCATCGCTCATGGGCATACTGGTCCAGAGCGGGGCCTCCCTGGTCGATGCGTTTGCTGTGCAACAAAATGGATGAATGTTAGATGTGTGCGATGTCTGCTCAGTGGTTCGCTAGCTAGTGAAAATGTCTGAAGGTGTGCTCATCGGGGGAAATGAGCTGGTATATTCTGCTGCACTGGAGAGAAAACTTGCACATACTCGGCCCACCGTGACACCTGGTTAAGTATCACCGCTGTAGACCAACACCGTCCGTGTGTTACACTGACCCCCTCCCACGTTTGCCCTGCACTTTGTGGCACTGTGCGCTTGTGTTTCTAGTCGTCATAGCACGCCAGCGTCCTTCATGTTTATTGTCCCTGACAAACGAGCTGATTTTCATGCTGAAAAGAGCTCCACCGGATGCAGAGGGGGAGGAGGGGAAAGAGGGTGCAGTAGTCACGTTCGTTAGAAACTGCAGCGTGCAAAGCGGATGTCCTCATAGGGAGGCGTTTGCAGCGTTTGGCTTTTGAAGCCGGGCGCCTCAGCTCCTCCTAGGTGTCAAGTTTTTTCTCTTTTTTTTTCTCTGTGTTGACCTCTGTTAAACAGCTGTACAGAATGAAGGCACAGTCCCGCAGCATTTGATGCTGGCCCCTCTCCACAACCTTGCAAACAATGTGCAAAGGCAGCAACTCTGTTTCACGTTTCCTTCGCTGCAGCATTCCACAACTAACTTCTTAGTTGGACCGACTTTTATTAGTTTTTTTTTTTTTTTTCTGCAGCAAAACCCCTGAAGCTGTTTCATCGTGGCATGAAACGGTTTCTAAAAGTGCTGTCTCTGTCAGCAGACCTGAACGTCTCTGTTAAATCGGTGCAAGTGCAAGTACGGCGATCGGTGCATATTGAACGGAGGAGAGGAGGAGAGGATGACGACGCCACGCAGAGCACCACTTCTGCTGGTACAACCGGTCAAATTGGAAACATAGATTTATTGTTTTGTGTGTTTTCTTTTGTTGTTCTTTTCCTAATTAGAGTGACCAATCTTTGGCAGTGAAGGATTTTGCTATATTTACTGTGTACACCCAGTATTCCCAGACAGTATATTGACAGTACAAAGAAATGAAGGGAGGGAAAACAAGCGACGAAGTGACATCATTTCACTCGATTCCAATAATTTTTTACCTGATTGCTTAAACAGTTTACAAAATGTTGAAATAAGGCGGATTACTCCAATTGTATGATGAGACGCTTGATTCTGGAAACTTCTTGAACCAAGCTGAGAAGAATAGTAAGCGCCTTAAATTGATTATTTTCGTTCACTTGCATATTTTATTTTGCAGCGCGAGACATTTGAACCTGTGTTGTATTTGAGTCATGTTTTAGTATGTTGGAGCTCAATACACACAGTGCTCATGACTGAAATGAGAAGGAGATATCATTCAAAAGAAGCGGTAAAATGGTCCGACTGGCTTTTTTTCCCCCAGTCTTTACAGCAAGTTTCTGACCTCATCTCCCTTTCAACCATAAGGCTAGGGCACTATCTGCACTGCGGCAGGCATTATCTGATGTTTGCCTGGCCATAAATCGAATCCACAATAAAATTCATTAACACTGCGAAGAGGCTTGGGATCGTTCTCACTGGCTGCGTGGTTCACCTTGTGGCCCGGGATCAAGGAGAAATCATGCACCGACCCTACAGTCATGCCCACTGAACTTCTACTCCCACGTTGTAGCTAGCCTTTCCTGCCCTGATTGCGTCACTAGCCTGGAGACCAGGGTTGTTACCATAACCCAAAGCTTGTACATTTGTCTTTTTATAATTTTTCTACTCAGAGAAGACTTGCACACTTTTTCAACAATGGCCTGCCAATTTTTTCCCTTTATTTTTTTTTTTGAATTTTCCCCTCTCTTTTTCTCCCCAATTGTATCCGGCTGATTACCCCACTCTTCTAAGCCATCCCAGTCGCTGTTCCACCCCCTCTGCTGATCGGGGGAGGGCTGCAGACTACCACATGCCTCCTCCAATACATGTGGAGTCGCCAGCCGCTTCTTTTCACCTGACAGTGAGGCGTTTTACCAGGAGGACGTAGCGCTTGGGAGGCTCATGCTATTCCCCCCCCCCCCCGAATAGGTGCCCCAACCGACCAGAGGAGGTGCTAGTGCAGTAACAGGACACATACCCACATCCAGCCTCCCACCTGCAGACACGGCCAGTTGTGTCTGTAGGGATGCCTGACCAAGCTGGAGTTAACACAGGGATTCGAACCGGCGATCCCCATGTTGGTAGGCAATGGAATAGACCGCTACACCACCCGGATGGCCTGCCATTTTAATATTCATTTGGTTGGAGAAGTTTTGACATTGGACCTGAAAAGGAGGGAAGAGAACGTGGAGTCCTGCATCAGATACAGGAATGGCCAGCTGTATAACTATTGTTGTATGAGGGCTCAGTGGGATAAAGGAGTTTGTTGAACTCAATATACCCAAGACAGTCTGCTGTGACATGAGTCTGAAGTGAAAGGAATGAATTAGATAGTTTAAATTTTTTTTCTTTTTTTCTGGTTCAAAAAAATAGGCTTAAGTGCCCTTCAGTGTCGGATGAACTTTGAGGTTCAAGGATTTAAAATGTGGTTTGAACATCAGCATGTGAGATTACAGTAGTTTAAATAGAAGAGGGAATGAAATAAAAGAAGAACCAAAAGAGATGAGAGAAGGCAAAGTATGATTTGTCTGCTTTGTGCTCTTTTGTCTTGATTTTTGTTTGTTCTTTATACGAGTTCAATCATATGTGTTCATGAGTTCTGTATCAGAAGTTAAGCGGCCATTTCCTACAGCTGGCCACGGATCAGGTTCACTAGGGCACTTGGTGGTCCTACGCCTTGCTCAGAGGCTTTCCAGTAAAAGCTGTGGAGACTGGAGAAACTTGGTCGCTTTCAGCCAGACCAGTTAATGCCTAACCATTATGCAACTGCTGTGTAAACTGCCTAATAGTAATTCATCCTTACAGGTGGGATGCTATTTCTGGATCAGAAAGATCATTTTGTGTGTCCTGCTGTCAGGCTGCGGCATGCACTCCTGCACAAACTGCCATTTACTGGTGCTTTAAAATTACTGCTCCTGCCCCCACACACTGGGTTTGCACCAGCAGGTGTTTGCACCATGGCCAAGCCAGGGACTTTGTCATATTGACATACAGAAATTGAAGTCCCTGAGAATCCACTCATCCGCTTCCTGGTGACAGTTATTCACTTGGTTGGGACTGGCTGATGGCTGCTAAGCTACCACGGTGGAATCTGCTGGAGGTGGAACGTCAACAAGTAGCGGAAATTCTTGCAGCAGCCATCCCTGGGGAGCAGGACTGACTGAGCACAACTTCTTGTTTTAACAGAGGACAAAAAAAAAAGCCAAAACCTTGGTTCCTGTTTGAAAATATATTGTTTTATTAGATTTATATTTACCTTAAAGGAGAGACTACATTGTGAAATAGGTCAAATGACTCTACTTGCATCAAGAAAATCTTGCTTGATTGGAGCAAATTCATGAAACAGGGTGTTTTGCTGAAAACAAGTGGAATTACATCACCTAGCTGGTAGATGTTTGTCCCCCCCCCCCCCCCCCACTGGAACTGAGAAAGAAAAATCAAGTGAGATTTAATCTTGAAAGGTTTTAGAACCTGGATTTTATTGCCTGTGGTTGAGTGGACAGATGGCTGACGTCAAGAAAAAAAAAGTTTACTTCAGTGCACTTTTAGTATTCCTCTTTTAAACCAAAATAAGCAATTTCACTTTTTACTTTTGCTGTGCTTGCAAAAGGTAAACTCAAGAATAACATACTTAAACATGTACGTTTAGACTTCTTGAATGCTTTCTGCTTTTGCGGAGGTTGGTAACAATAATGTAGGCTGGTACTTGTACTTTAAATTAAACTTTGACATAATAGCCTAATTAAGTTTGTCATTTGTGTGCAAATACCCAAGTACATTTTTAGTACTCCAAAGTTGGTGTACTTTCTTTACAGGAAGGAGTAATTAGGAATCTTTGAAGTCCATCCCTATTTTATACTCACCGCTCATGTAGTGCACAGATAGGTTTCATTTTCACAGTTTGTCAGCCTTTTGTTCATGCAGGTCATAGAGGCCCAGCTTGTCATCTACAGTTCAATGCTATTAATGGTGCAGAAATCCACAATCCTCCTTCAATGCAACCCCCCCCCCCAAAAAAAAAACAACTTCCACAGTTCAGCCAAAGCTAACATGACGCTACAGCAGTCTTATCAAAACAAATTTGAACAGTAATTTTAAAGATTTAATTTGTTTTATTTTTAGTTGGTTAGAGTTGCTATTGCGCTTTTTCCTGCAGCACAGCCTACAAGCAACTACCAGCAGGAGTCGCTCTACTGCAGTACGGCAAAGTAAAAACTAAAGAATGAATTTAGCAATAAAAACGACTATAAATTCTTCAAACAACCACTCAGATTCACAATGATATACTCGTGTAGCACTATTTTACATTTAGATGAACCATGCAGTTTTTTGGGTTTTTTTGCGTTTTTATTTTCAGTAGAACGAGTAGGATTTTCCTAAAAATCGATGTATAGACTCATACAAAAATAATCCCTCTCAGTCATCACTTATGGCCCACTAGACATGTGTGGTGGTGTCTGTATACTCTGCCTGTGTTTTCCTATTTTGCTGTGTACGGGACGTTTCTGGGCGTTAACCTTTGGGCAGTGGGACTCTATAAAAACTTAGTGACCAGGTGCCAGATCAAGATCGTAAGCACGCATCCAAGAGGAAGCTACGGCAATGGCAGACACAGTGCCGAAAAGACACAAACATAGCGAGGCAAAATGCCACCTGGACAAAGCTCATTCCAAAACCAGAGTGGCTCTGGGGTTGGCTTTCGCCCGCTGGCGAGCACTGAAGGAGAGGATGGGGATGAAGAGTGATGTGTTCTGGCAAGCAGAGGTGGAAAACTCCGCTTCAGAAAGTAGAATACTAACCACGTATTTGCTCCACCCATGCGCAAAACCAGCTGATTTTAATTAGCACAACACTTCAGCCAGGTAGGAGAACTAATTGGTGAAATCAGCTGGTTTAGTCCATGGGTGGAGCAAATACATGGTTAGTACTTCTACTTTCTGAAGCCGGGTTTTCCACCTCTGCTGGCAACTGCGGTCAGGGGGCGTGTCCTCCTGGTATCGTTGAGCTGGGGGTAGGGGCCCGACAAATCCTACTCGTTCAACCTTTAAGTACATCAAGGACCGATGTAGAAAGAAGCTGTGCTGAAGTAGGACAGGGTGCAGGACGGTCTGGACCTCAGCAGTGAAGCCGATGAGGTTGTTCATTCTCAAAGGCGCTCAACAGTCGAGCTTGACAACAGCCGTCCTGCTTCACTTCCTGTGTTGTCTTCTACACTTCTATCTGTGTCTCAGTTGGTAAAAGCTCAGGGTGATTAGCTGCCGACTGAGGATGTGTCATCATCATCAAAGCGTCGTGGATCTGTTTGGAAAAGAAAGTGTAATGACACGCAAAATGTTTGTTTCAAACATCGTCATTAAGCCATTTTCTTATGTCGTTATAGTTTTAGCTATCTTTGCCCCATTACTTATGTTGTAAGACCAAGGCTAAAGTGGTGGGCTTCTCTTTTTGGCACAAAATCATTTCCTTGACGGTGGAGTGATACTGTTTGTTGATTTTTTCAGTTTGGTCTCCATCAGCAGGCAGACAAATAAAAGCATCGGAACCAACAGACAGACGGCAGCGTGTTGTCACCGCAAGGTCCCATTATGGAAAGTTTCTTTTAAAAGTACTGTTTCTCCTTCGTTTTCTACAAACTACAGACAGCATTTATGCCAGTGGTATTTGAACACAAGCTCCAAACCCCGAAGGAGGTCTTTGCCATAAGGCGTAAATGTCTTTGCTTCTGAAGTTCAGTGTGATGATTACGCAGGGACGTGTATCCCAGAAAATGTATGACAGACTCTCCTTCCATTTTCAGTGCGACGATGTTATCACCTTTCCTTTTTAGCCTCTGCTGTGCAGATGCTTTCAGCACCCCTGATTCCCGTCTGCCCAATTCTGAAGCTGTCATACGTCGCGCGTCGAACAAAAGACGCCATTTCTTTAATGGCAGCGGTGGTAGAGGAGTTGAGATGCATTAAGGATACCCTATCAGCTGGTTTCCAATCTGAGGCGGTCGCGGCATAATTCGTTTGCCTTGAGATGACAATTAGGTCATGTTAATTAGTTCTTCATATGTGCAGCTATAACGTGATGTCATCTGTACATATTACCTTTCTTACAGCATGGCTATTGGGCCATGAACAAGTCATTCTGACATGCCGCAGGAAACTAATGATGTTCCTCGCTTAACTGCCTGTCAAAGCCTGTTCACGTGTTTACCACATGAATGAGTCTGTCGCTTTGCAAAGGCTCAATTGAATATGTAGAGGTCAAATTGCATTTTCTACAGGAGCAGAAGAAATAGAGGGAACTCAGTTGCAAATGTTAATGTCGAGCTCCCAGACTATAATGTCATCGCAGCTGGCTTCGATCGCACAACCCGTTCTTGAGGTTTAATTAAATACTTTTTGGCTGAATCTGCATCCTCCCCTGCATATTGATGGATCTCACTGTTTAATGTGCCTACTGCATTGGTTCTCGACTGGGGGTCCGCGTCCTCACAGGGGGTTGCACAAAGCTTTGTCTGCTCTGAGGTTGTCAAAATTAGTTGCCAAAGCTAAAAAGCCACACAATATGGGAGAGCAGCTAATCAAACGTGCCTGCCTGAAAGTCGTAAAGTGGTTGTGTGGCCCACAGGTGGTGGATAAAGTGAAAACCCTCCCACTCTCTGACAACACTGTCGGAGACAGAATTGATAAAATGGCTGGAGATTTTCAAAACCAGCTGCACAAGAACCTTAGGAATGTTCCCTTTGCCATTCAGTCGGATGAAACAACAACAGTGTCAGATGAGTCCATGGCCATCGTTTATGTGCAATATATTCACGGCGATGACTTGAAACAGGACATTCTTATGTCTACCAGCTACAACAACAACAGGCCTAGACATTTTTTTTTACGGCTGTGGACTCTTACCTCTCATGCAACAATATGCCCTACTAGAATCTTGCTGCACTGACGGGGCTGCAGCAAGGATGAGCAAAAAGAGGGGATTTAAAACCAATTGAAGGAAAAAGCCCCTGAGGTGCGCAATTTTTCACTGCATCAAGTTCAAGTTCCCGTTATTGCCCTATAAATATAAAAGTACCATGTACCTTCCAATGCAGCGAAATGCATATGCCATGGCTCTCTCAGACCTTAAAACCATATGTAAGGAAATAAGAAATTATAACGAAAAAATAATTAAGAGATCAAAAATCCCCCCCAAAATAATTAATCAATGAAAGTTATGTAAGGAGCCTACTGTTCAATATTCTGACCGCCTGGACGGCACGGTGGCCCAGTGGTTAGCACTGTTGCCTCACAGCAAGAAGGTCCTGGGTTTGAACCCCAGGCCGTCCCAGGTCCTTTCTACGTGGCATGTGCATGTTCTCCCCGCATGTCAAAGAGACATGCATATTAGAGTTAATACTCCTCCCTGTGCCCCTGACCAAGGCAATGGAAGGAAGAACTGGAGTTGGTCCCCGGGTCCTGCAGCTGCCCACTGCTCCTCGCAGCACAGCTAGGACGGATTAAATACAGAGAGTGAATTTAGCTGTATGTATGTACAAATGACAAAGTGTATTCTGTTCTATTCTATTCAGCCCTGATGCTCTGTAAGTGTTGTGCTGCGGGAAGAAGTGAGAACAGACCATATGCTGGGTGGATGGTGTCCTCCATCATACTTAGGGCCTTCCTCCTGCAACAGGTGGTGTACATGTCCCGAAGCTTTGGCAGTGCTGTTCCTGTGGTGTTTGCTGCTGTTATCACTATCCTTCGCAGTTGTTTGTGGTAGAAATTGACCGGGGTTTTTGTGAACATTCTGCCTTTTTTTAAGACATCTCAGAAAATGTAGTCTCTGTTCTGCCCTCTTAATGACACAGCTGGTGTTCAGAGACCAGGAGAGGGAGTCTGAGACCTGAATGTCGAAAAATCTGAAGTTCTTCACAATTTCAACAGGGACACCGTTGATGTAAACTGGTGTGTGCAGAAGATGCCCTCGACGCTTTTATGCGCAAACTGGAGTACATAGTAGTTGGGAAAATATGAAAAGGGGAGCTACAACAATTTCCACCGCTGATGCAACAATCCGTTGGCACTGTGCGTACGTCTTTGCACGCTGCGTTTAACCGGCACGTGAACTTGCTTCAAGAGGAAATTAAGTCCTGTTTTGCCAGTGTTGACGAGTACTTATCAAAGGAACCGTGGGTGATGGACCCCTGCATTTCCAACCTCGAGGACGTGGAATACCTCGGCTGTGAAGATGAGCTTGCTGACCTTCAAGCCTATTCGTTGTCTAAGAAATGTTTCCGGGAGAATAGATACAACATGTTTTGGATAGTCAAAGGACACGCTGTTGCACCCAGGCTGGGCAAACATGCAGTTACAAGGGTTAATCTCCCGTCCAGCACTACGTAGCTGTCTGAGACGGCCTCCAGCGCCCTTGTAGCAATAAAAACAAAGGCTCGTAACAGGCTTCATGTCTACCAGGACGTTAGGCTGGCGGTCACTAGCGTCCCACCCCGACATTCCAAGGTAGCCAGTAGTTTAGGATTAGGATGAACAGGATGAAACAGTAAAAAAAAAAAGTTATTAATTAATTGTTATTGTTACTGTTAGAGCCAAATTAACATACTGTCGAAACCAGTGTTCACATGGTGTGCATGTGGACATGCAACAAACTGCCCCCGTCTCGGTTAATTGGTCTAGGACAGAGTTATATGTATAGATGCTGAGTAATCACTTAATACGCTGATAGTGAATCATTATTATTATTTTGGTAAGGATGTAAGGATGCGCAGTGACTGCTGGGATCGGCTCCAGCATCCCGCGACCCTAATTAGGATAAGCGGCTTGGAAAATGGATGGATGGATGTGTGTGTGTGTGTGTGTGTGTGGGCTGGGGGGAAGGGTGGCTCAGGTTTTCTTAGATACAGGTAGGCAAGCTCCAAGGAAAATTGGTTGGGAACCACTGGCCTACTGCATGATGTCTTTATCTATAATAGATACCAGCGGCATCCATATTTCATTAAAAGTGATAAAGTGAAAACGGAGAACTACTTTGTTGAGAGTTGAAGGGGTTTAAATATCCAGTTGTTATAGGTTATGGCCGAAGTGAACGTGTGGTGGTTGTACTGCATGATTCATAAACATGACCGAGCCAAAGGTGTCTCTTACTGATCATAAACTCAAGTATTTATGGCAACCCTTTCTCATGATGCACCAGTGCTTTACATGCAGCGAAGTCTGTACATTTCTGTGTTGATTTCTGTTGTGCTTTTGGACTTGAATCCCCCCTTTTTTGCCTCCCCAATTGTATCCGGCCAATTACCACACTCTCCCGAGCCATCCCGGTCACTGCTCCGCCCCCTCTGCCGATCTGGGGAGGGCTGCAGACTACCACACGCCTCCTCCGATACATGTGGAGTCGCCAGCTGCTTCTTTTCACCTGACAGTAAGGCGGTTCACCAGGGGGATGTAGCGCGTGGGAGGATCACGCTATTCCCCCCTGAATAGGCACCTCGGCTGACCAGAGGAGGCGCTAGTGAAGCGACCAGGACGCATACCCATGTCCGGCTTCCCACCCGCAGACACGGCCAATTGTGTCTGTAGGGACACCCGACCAAGCCGGAGGTAACACAGGGATTCGAACCGGTGATCCCTGTGTTTGTAGGCAACGGAATAGACCGCTACGCTACCCAGATGCCTCGCAGAGTCACGTTTCTGTGTTGATTTCTGTTGTGGTGTTGGACTTGCATTTAAACTAACTGGATTGAAAGGTGCAATTGATTATTGAAGGAAAGGAGAGAAGAAAATCTAGACACAACTCAAATGCCTTCTGCAGTCGCTAAAATATAAGGATGTCGGTTTATGTTAATGTGGTGATGTGTATGGGCATATTGCATTTATATGACAGGAAAGCCATCAAAGGCTCAAGGATTTCCATAATTCCTGACAGTGCGCTGAAAACAAATCAAAACTTGTGTCCAAAAAACCTTTTCAGACTTTTCAAGATAACCCAATATTATGCCCCAAGAAGCAGTTTAAAATGCCACACATTCTTTTTTCCCCCCTCGCAAACTTTGAAAAGTCCTTCAGATATATTTTCATTACACTGGAAGAGGAAGAAGGACGAGTGAGAAGAGCGGGGGGTGGGGGTGGGGTGGGGGGGGGTGGGTGGGGGGGGGATGCAGTTGGAATTGGCTGCACAGCGGAAGCAGTCACTGTTGGCTCGTGGAAAGCCCTGAGAACAAAAGACATGAGCATACATCAGGCTGCTGTTGAATAGCTCTCCCTCTGGGGAGGCTGGGGCAAACAGGGCCTCTCTTCTCGCTGTCTCTGCTGCAACACTAGCTACATAATAAGGATAGGTCCTCCTAGCAACCTGACTGTGCACGCCGAGTAAACAATTAAAGCTCTTTTTCATGCTGGCGACGGAGCTGGAGAGCTTCAGCTGGAATTCAGAGTCAGCTCCCACCTGGTACTGCTGTGTCAAGAAAGGAGGCAGGGAGACTCGGGGAGGAAAGAAATAAATATAGGATGGAGAGAAAAGGCGAGAGAGAGAGGGGGGGGGGTGGGGAGAGAGAGAGAGAGCACTGGAACTTGAAGCGGTCCTTGTTGGCAGAGATCCCGGTAGTGCTTTCATGTGGCACTACAAAAGGAGGGTTATGATATCCACTGCACCGCAGTAAGAGGCTAATTGTGGATTTGAATCTCGAGCCTAACCAAATGACACCGGGAGCGAGGAATGGCAATTAGGCAAGCGGCGAAGATGCAACACGCACAAAGGGGAAATGGGGCTGGAAGTGTGTGAGAGGGGTGTTTGCCGAGCAGCTGCTTGGAATTCTGTTTGTTTAAGAGATGAATAAGGTATGAATGTTGAAATATCCTGCTGGTTATACTAAATGATATATTATGGGGAGGTGTGTGTGTGTGTGTGTGTGTGTGTGTGTGTGTGTGTGTGTGTGTGTGTGTGTGTGTGTGTGTGTGCGTGTAAGTAGTAGTTTATTTAAACGGCACCTTTTAGAACAAAGTTGCAAAGTGCTGCACAAGATACAAATACAGACAAATAAACAACACACATATCCAGTTATATACAGAAAAGTAAGAATTGCAGCCACATTACAGGGAAGGCAAGTTGGTAGAGATGGGTTTTGAGAAGTTTTTTTTAAGCACTTTAGACTCAGATGATCTAACGGGGGGGGGGGGGGCTCTTCCAGAGGGACGGAGCCCTTACGGCAAAAGCACAGTCACCCTTGGATTTGCGGAGGAAGCGGGGTAGAGATAAGAGACCCAGGTCGGACAATCTGAGTGGCCTGGAGGTGGAGTAAGGATGCAAAAGTTCTGAAATGTATAAAGGGGCAAGACCATGTGGGGCCTTATATTTGATAAGCAGTATCTTGAAGTCTATTCTATAATTTACTTGGAGCCAATGAAGGGATGTGAGGATTTGTGTGATGTGGGATCTAAGATTTGGTATTGGGTAGCAGCCTGGCTGCAGCGTTTTGTACGAGTTGCAGGCAGCACAGGGCTGCTTGGATAAGACGGGAGAAAAGAGCATTGCAGTAGTCAAGGCATGAAAAAAATTAGGCTATGGATTAGTAATTCTAGATCTCTGGTTGATAGCATTGATTTGGTTTTTGTTGTGTTCCGCAGTTGGAAAAAACAGTTTTACGCAAACTTGTGTGGGTTTTAAATGTTAGCCACACAAGAAACTTGTGTGGCTAACATGTAATGTTTCTTATTATAAATGAAGAAACTTGGGTTCAACAATTACAACTATTTATTAAGGTACTGTGACAACTCAGCTAACATGTGCATCAAGTATCGTGTGGTGTCTTCTTACGCCGGAATCCTACAGACTACTAAAGACAATACTGGTATAGCTTACAGGTAGGTACTTTTGTGGCTACTGCCCTCAGGTGGTAAGTATTGCTAAGTATATTAGTATTAAGTCCTGTCACCACATCCCCTGGCGGCGCAGTGGTTAGCGGGGTCGCCTCACAGCAAGAAGGTCCTGGGTTCAAGTCCCGGTAGTCCAACCTTGGTGGGTCATCCCGGGTTGTCCTCTGTGTGGAGTTTGCATGTTCTCCCCGTGTCTGCATGGGTTTCCTCCGGGGGCTTTGGTTTCCTCCCACAGTCCAAAGACATGTAAGTCAGGTGAATTGGCCATACTAAATTGTCCCTAGCTATGAATGTGTGTGTGTGTGTGTGTGTGTGTGTGTGTGTGTGTGTGTGTGTGTGTGTGTGGACGGACCCTGTGATGGCCTGGCAGCCTGTCCAGGGTATCTCCCCGCCTGCCGCCCAATGACTGCTGGAATAGGCTCCAGCAACCCTGAGAGCAGGATAAGTGTTCAGCTAATGGATGGATCACATCCCCTTTCCTTTAGATGTAGCTATACACAAACAAACTATTCATCTAGCCTTAGTAGCATTTCAAACTGCAATAAAAGCATTCTTGTCACCCACAAGCATGAACATTTTTTTCAACAGCATAAACAAACATATCTATTTTTTTCAGCAGCATAAACAAGTATATATATATCTATTTTTAACAACATAGCCAGGTTCCTTTTACTAAGTGCTCATGTTTGATTTCAGTCTTTCTTTCAAGACAACTCATAGGGATACAGCTCAGTTTGTTTTTTTGTTTTTTTTTACAACAATTACAGATTCAACTGGTCAGGTTCTTTGACCTTGCGTGTGGATCTTCTCTGTCCAGGTGAGTGTTCAGGTGAGTGTGCAAGTAATGTGTGTCTCTGCTCAGCTGGCGGTTCAGCTGATGCAGTGCAGGTTGGATCTTCTTCATTTGTTTGTTCTTGCAGTGTCTCTTGTGTTTTCAGCAAGCTCTTTCAATTCCTCCGCACATGTGTGGGTCAAAATTAAGATTTTCGGTCGAAGAGTACACCCAGATTTCTTGAGGAGGGTTTTACATTGGTGGCCAGAGGGCCAATATGAGTTTTCACTTCTGAGACAAACTTATTAGGAGAACCTGTTTTGTCTGAATTGAGCTGAAGGAAATTGAGTGACATCCATTCCTTGATAGCAGTCATGAAGGGTACTAATATTACCCATAACATTTGGCTTAAGTGAAAAATAAAGCTGCATGTCATCAGCATAGCAGTGGTGAGAGATGCAATTGAACAGGCAAACCAGATTGCCTAGAGGTAACATGTAAATTGAGAAAAGAATAGAACCAATGATTGAACCCTGCAGAACTCCACAGAGTATAGGGGCAGTTGAGGACACAAAGTTGTCTATGACAACCTGAAACTTTCTGCTAGACAGATAGGGATGAGAGCCAACTGAGAGCAGAGCCTGAAATATAGGAGCAGTTGAGGACACAAAGTTGTCTATGACAACCTGAAACTTCCTGCTAGACAGATAGGGACGAGAGCCAACTGAGAACAGAGCCTGAAATATCCACCCTCTTATTTAAGCGTTCAACCAAGATGGAGTGATCAATAGAATCAAAAGCAGCAGTTAAGTCAAGCAGGACCAAGATAGAATGTTTGCCATTGTCAGCTCATATGAGGATGTCATTTGTCACTCTTGGTACTGCTGTTTCTGTACTATGTTGGTGGTGAAAGCCGGATTGGAATTTTTTGAAAATATTGTGTCCTTCAAAAACCTCAAGGAGCTGCTGTGCAATGATTTTTTTTCTCGGAGTGTGTGTGTGTGTGTGTGTGGCGTCTCTGAACTTGGCTCATCACATAATAGATGTACCACTGCGAGAGGTGAGGGGAGAGGTTTGATGTGAGGTATCCCCAATAGGAGAGCCTTAACAGGGACAGATAAGCGGAGGACGAAGACAGTGTTCCACATGAATCACTTCACATGCGGGGATGGGCAATAACTCACGAGGATTGTTTATCGTCTTTCAATGACATTTCATTTGCCTAAAATTTGGAAAATTGTCATGATACACAGGATTGTTTAAATTCATGTTAACAAGACTCTCAGCTGAAATTTCTCACAAAATGAAGTCTGAAATATCTGAGGAGCTATTGGTTGTAAAGTATTTTTTGTTGGATATAATAATTTACCAAACAGTTAAATATCATGAACCTCAGAGTCTTAAATAAGATATTTTTGCATATGTAAGCAGGTATGTTGATATTGGTTAAAATTCCCTTCGATTATCACCAAAATAACATTTCCCTTATCGCCCGGAGCTATACACATTTACAGGTCGCTAGAGGATGGAGCCAACCAGTCAGACACTTTTCTGACCCAGACTACAGCCAGTCAAAAGCTCTCCTGAGCAAGGCACTAATCCTACATGCTTACTCATCGTCGGTGAGTGTACGTGCCCAAGGTTTTAAATGTTAATGAACACGTTCAGTTCCTTTTTTAGTCCTAATGATCACTGAAGAATCAGGAGCAACGAACAGCTCCTTTTAACACGGGGGACCTTTGCCCCAAGAGCATCCTGCAAAGCCAGGAGGCAAATACCTCTACATCCATGCAGTCTCTCTTCCCTCCTTTCTCTCAAGATGGCCTTGAAGTTTGGCATTTAAGAACACGGGCACAGGCGTTTTCTCACCAAAGGTTGACTTGTGAGCCGTGGATGCTGTCCTCTCCCCAGCCCGTGGGACTCCCCTGTGTTTTCTCTATTATTATCCTCCCTGAGATGACAATTTCAAACCCAGCTAGCACCAAAGCTTCAACCAGGCGAATGAAAGGAAGACACAGAATACAAGAGAAGTCAAACACGGCACTCTTAAGTACTTTCTTCCATTTAATATTGAACACAGCAAGCACTTTGACACTGCTGGAGACCAGTTATATCAATTGTTTATTAAAAAAAACCACACACACACCCGAGTGGTGTTGGATTTTCACTTTTGATTTTTTTTTATCCTTAAGTTGCAAGGAAGAAAGACAGAAATAATTATCTGTTACGTTAGCTCATTATGCATGGGAAGAAAAAAACAAAAAGAATGAAATCTGGCTTTGAAAGTCATCTCGTTCACTTACACCAGCAAGCTCAGTGTAGCCTTGTCAAAATAACAAGGCCCCAGGCCGCAGGCTGCATGTTCCTCCATTGTAAAAAATGAGACTCCGTGGGTTGGAGCTGTTGTTTGCCCAGACCTTGACACGAGAGTGTTGTTGCTGTGCACAGACCATGCTGTGAGTCAGGGAATACTTCTCAGTCAGCACCTTTAAACAGGCTAACCTGCCATCAGTGAAATGATCCTGTCATTATTACCTGACATCAAGTCACATCACAGTATAAGCCTGGTCACCCTTCATGCTTTTCAGTCTGGGTCATTATTTTCTGGGGGGTTTTGATTTACCTGTTCTTCTGTTGTAAAACGATATGAAAAGCCAGCAAAGCGGAATTCTCGCAGACCTAAGATACTGAGTGATGAAACGCCCAAGCTTTTTCTGTGAGGTATTGCGCATCACTGAGTGCATCATGATGTGCACCTATATTTGACTGTTTTATCGTCAGCTCTGAAAATGTCAGAGCCCTCCCTGTGAGATCTGATGTTAGGCATTTTCCTTCTCACGCCTCCTACCGCTGTTCTTCATCCCTTTTTCTGAGGTGCAAAAAGCTGGTCCACAGAGAAAAAGTCCTGACCATGTATTTGATTCACCCATGTACTAAACCAGAGGATCGCGGGGCGTCCGGGTAGCATAGTGGTCTATTCCGTTGCCTACCCTCGTGGGGATCCCGGTTCGAATCCCCGTGTTACTTCCGGCTTGGTCGGGCATCCCTACAGACACAATTGGCCGTGTCTGCGGGCGGGAAGCCGGATGTGGGTATGTGTCCTGGTCACTGCATTAGTGCCTCCTCTGGTCGGTCGGGGTGCCTGTTCCGGGGGGGACTGAGGGGAATAGCATGATCCTCCCACGCACTATGTCTCCCTGGCAAAACTCCTCACTGTCAGGTGAAAAGAAGCGGCTGGTGACTCCACATGTATCAGAGGAGGCATGTGGTAGTCTGCAGCCCTCCCCGGATCGGCAGAGGGGGTGGAGCAGCGACCAGGACGGCTCAGAAGAGTGGGGTTATTGGCCGGATACCAGTTTCTTAGCTCAACTGATTTGATAAATGAATGGAGTAAAGACTCGGTTAAGGTTTTTACTTTCTGGTCTGGGTTTTTATACCTCTGCTGTTTTTATTTTGCGTCTTTCTAAATATTGAGGTAGGTGGAGAGATGCTCAGACTAGGGGGCAGATTTCCTCATTGATTTAATGCATGCCATGTTGGCAGGTATGCATGGTGGGCCTCTCAGAAGGCCACTGAACCATGCTGTGGGTAGAGTTTCCAGTCTTTGGAAAAGTTTGGAAGCTACCAGACACTGAAACACAGATGAAAGGAATGGAGCAGAAATATGAAAAGATTTGCTTCCCCTCCAGAGAGCCAACTGAATCAAAAGACATGAAACACCTCAACTGCCGAAAATTGTAGGGCGCTCATTCGTCATCTCACGATATGTGTCTAATAATCCAATTTGGGGTTTCAAACTGGGTTGAGGAATTAAAACAAAAGCTGGAGGCAAATGATATTTTACTGGGAAGGTGAACAGAAACAGAAGCAAAGACAAAAACCAGTATGGTGGCCCAGTGATTAACACTGTTGCCTCACGGCAAGAAGGTCCTGGGTTTGAACCTCAGGCCGTCCCAGGTCCTTTCCATGTGGGGTTTGCCTGTTCTCCCCGTGTCTGCGTGGGGTTCCTCCGGATGCTCCGGTTTCCTCCCACCATCAAAAAGACATGCATGTTGGGTGTCCGGGTGGCGTGACGGTCTACTTCTGTTGCCTACCAACACAGGGATCACCGGTTTGAATCCCCGTGTTACCTCCAGTTTGGTCAGGTGTTTCTACAGACACAAGTGGCCGTGTCTGCGGGTGGGAAGCTGGATGTGGGTATGTGTCCTGGTCGCTGCACTAGCGCCTCCTCTGGTCAGTCGGGGCGCCTGTTCGGGGGGGAGGGGGAACTGGGGGGAATAGCGTGCTCCTCCCACATGCTACGTCCCCCTGGTGAAACTCCTCACTGTCAGGTGAAAAGAAGCGGCTGGCGACTCCACATGTATCAGAGGAGGGATACGGTGGTCTGCAGCCCTCCCCGGATCAGCAGAGGGGGTGGGGCAGCGATCGGGACAACTTGGAAGAGTGGGATAATTGCCCAGATACAAATGGGGGAGAACCCCCCCCCCAAAAAAAGACATGCGTGTTAGGGTGAATACCCCTGTTTGTGATCCTGTGCAGGGCATAGCAAGCCATATGGAGTTGGTCCCCGGGTGCTGCACAGCGGCTGCCAACTGCTTCTAGTGTGTGTTGGGATGCTTAAATGCGGAGGAGGAATTTCCCCACGGGGACTAGTAAAGTACTTCTTAACATCTGTATTTCATTCCAGAGCAGAAACTTTCACATTTTTGCTACCAGTTGACAACATTATTATCATTATTATCATTATCATTGTTGTTATTATTTTGTTCCATGTAATGTTTTACAAGAAATCAAATTTGTCTTCAACTGCAAGTAAGATTTCACAAGAACCATTCTTTCTGTTTTACCTCCAAAATCCCAAATGTCTTTGGATCCGTACCGCTTCCTAGTGTGCCTTCATTCAGTAACATACACGCCATCAGTGCCGCTCCCGCTGCTGTCTCATCCTCTGTCCTCCATCTTTTTTACCCAAAATGCCCACGGTCACTACTTAGTCATGAGCAGTAAAACATTTTTCCGATGGTTAAGTTCAGAGTAAGGATGAAGAAGGCAAAACAAATATATGTTTTTTTAGCTCGTGTGACATCAGTTTGATGATACATGTCCATAATAACACCTCTATAATTATATTTTGTAACTTTATTACTTAATTCTTTCACTGGCTCTTTTTCATAATCTGTGAATGAATTATCCATTCTCCTGCTCTGTGGAGTATGATCATTTGATTTTGAATGTCTTATTATTCGATATTTATTTTTGCCACATTTGGTATCATTTAATTGTCTTGCAATTGGAGGGGTTGTGAAATGTTTTGTTTAACTGTACTTATATTGTATTACTGTTGTTGAGGACTCCCTTGAAAACCAGATGGTACGTCTCAAGGGGTTATTTCTAACAGATAATTTCTGATTCAGGTTAACAGAGTCACACGGAAATAATTTGTTTTAAGCATATTGCATACATGTTGGGCCTTATGAAATTTGTGTTGATATTTCGAATTTTACATTTTATATATTTAAATGTTTATCTAAGAAAGCAGTATTAACCAGTGTTTTATTTTGTTTCTAAACAGTTTAGGAACATTATGTTTGGGCCGGCACACAAGAACAGAAAAGTCAAACCAAATTGGGGGGGGGGGGTCTCTTTGAAAGACCTGGTTGTGGGAGGACTGGACCACTATATACAGATATTTCATACTATTTATTTAGTATTGGGCAGCATGGTGGCGCAGTGGTTAGCACGGTCACCTCACAGCAAGAAGGTCCTGGGTTCGAGCCCCAGGGTATTCCAGCCTTGGTGGGTCGTCCCGGGTCGTCGTCTGTGTGGAGTTTGCATGTTCTCCCCGTGTCTGCGTGGGTTTCCTCTGGGGGCTCCGGTTTCCTCCCACAGTCCAAAGACATGGAGGTCAGGTGACTCGGCCATACTAAATTGTCCCTAGGTGTGTGTGTGTGTGGGGGGGGGGGGGCTGTGATGGCCTGGCGGCCTGTCCAGGGTGTCTCCCCGCCTGCTGCATCCCTGCGACCCTGAGAGCAGGATAAGCGGTTCACACGATGGATGGCTGAATGGATGGATGGATATTTAGTATTCACATGTGTTGTCTTGCTCTGTTGAGGCACCTGTTACTGTGACGTTGAGTACACGTTTGTTGTAATGACAGCAAACATCTAGTAAAATATATGCTATAACGTGTATCTTTATTATGGCAACAGGCATGGGTGCAAGTCCATGAATACTGGGATGGCATCCAGCGCTTTACCCGTGTCCTTGACCCTATACTGTAAAAAGAACTTGTTTTTACGGTAAAAAAACTGCCAGAACTTTACCGTAATAACTATGGTAGAGCTTTTTCTACTATTACGGTAAAACGGATCGTAGTTGTTTTTACCTGACGGTATATTTCCATTATAATATCAATGCAAGGGTATTTAACGGTGGAGTAACGTATTTTTTCCAGAAAAGAGATGTAAAAAATGTTTGTCTAGGATGTATTTACAGTGTCTCACTGAGACAGAAACTGTATTTGACCTACGGTCTTTTACTGTCATGGGTTTGACAGTTTTTCACCGTAAAATCCGCAGACATTTTTTGCAGTGTAGGGTTAGTGGTTGTGTCAGGAAGGGCGTCCCATGTAAAATTTTGCCAAATCGGTGTGCGGATTGACAAAGTCCGCTGTAGCGATCCCTGGAAGACAGGGAACAAGCCGAGAGAAGAAGAGGGGCGCATTTTTGCCCTTTGAAAACTCGGTGGTTCTTCCGAGTTTTCTAGTCTCGGGGTCCCACCTCGGGCCCTGTCATTCAACTGTAGCTAAAGAAGAGAAGGGGAAAAAAAGAAAGAGGTTATAGCAAGTAGAGAGAGTTAATGAAGTTCGTGCGTCGCTCTGCATCTGTCTCCGTCTCGTGACTCGGGTTACATTCTGCCCCCCCCCCCCCGTGTCTTTTCTGTCTTTCAGTGATCACTTCAAATATTCCTTTCTTACCTGACTAAGACGGTGAAGCGTCTCTGGACGGTTGTTGGGCCAAGGTTTCGGTCTCTGTTGTGGCCAGCTGCAGGATGCAGCACAGTCGTATTGACCGGAGAGAGAGAGAGAGAGGGCGAGACAGAGACACCGAGAGAGACACAGAGACAATGAGAGAGAGAGAGAGAGGGCGAGACAGAGACACAGAGAGAGAGAGGGCGAGACAGAGACACAGAGACAAAGAGAGAGAGAGAGGGCGAGACAGAGACAGAGACAAAGAGAGAGAGAGACAGAGACACCGAGACAGAGAGAGCGAGAGAGAGACAGAGAGAGAGAGACCGAGAGAGACACCGAGACAGAGAGAGAGAGAGAGGGCGAGACAGAGACACCGAGAGAGACACAGAGACAAAGAGAGAGAGAGACAGAGAGAAAGAGACAGAGAGAGCGAGAAACACTGAGTGCAAGAGAGAGAGACACACACACACACAACCAGAGGGAGAGAGAGAGAGAGAGAGACACACACACACACAGAGCTAGAGACAGAGACTTTTTTTGACTTTTTAAGACAAAAAACTTTAATACAATGTGACAAAGTCACGGCAGCTTTGAAACGACAACTCAGAAACAGACAGAAAATAACTTTATCTGAAAACGTTACTAAATGTTAATCTCGTCATCCATCACTGAGCTAAAGGCATCATTATAACACCACTGATTTACAAACACAACCACGCTCTTCGTTAATTTCTGAAATTTAAAATCAATTAAAACTGGCTTTCATGGGAGAGGTGAACACAGGGACAATTTCCTCACACAGATTCCCCTCTACCATATATATATGTGTGTGTGTGTGTGTGTGTTTCTGTGTATAGACAGTTCAGCTTTGCCAGCAAGGAAGTTTAAAAGTCGCCACTTTGTTGCATTAATTTTTTTTTATCCTGCTCCAAAAATAAAAGCGGTTTGAGGCCACACTTCATTAAAGGCAGTAAACAAACAAGCTAAAACACCAAAAAGTTCCCCAAGTCTTCTGCAGTCTGAGAAACAGTTTCTACCAACCCACAGAAAGGACATCCATCATCCATTAGAAACAGTGTGTGTGTGTGAGTGAGTGAGTTAGTGAGTGGGAGAGAGAGAGAGAGAGAGAGAGAGAGAGAGAGAGAGAGAGAGAGAGCTTGCCAGAATCAATTCAATTCAGTGATGCTTTATTGGCATGACGGCATTAATTACAATGTTGCCAAAGCAGGTGACAGTAAAACAGGTCAACAGAGTGCCAAACAAAAAAAAAGAAAAGAAGGAATAATCGATAAGAACTGGCAGAACCATAGAACAGCACTTGAACAGCAACTGACAGTAATTGACAGTGTTTTGGTCACTCACTGACCCTTAGGCTATGGCGTTCTGACACATACTGGGCCGCAAGGTGTGACCTTTGGCCCTCTCCTAAAATAAGTGGCCATTGCTCTTTCTCATCCAGGAGTAGAACATTTGGAATCTGGTGTTCAGACTTCTCCTGGTATTTTTCTCTTATGTTCTGGAATTTCTCACAATTTAGCAGGAAGTGCATCTCCGTCTCGACCTCGCCTGCCGTACAGTGACCACATGTTCTTTGCTCTTTTGGTGGCCAAGATTTTTTTGTGTCTGCCCTTTTCAATGGCTAGACTGTGGTCAGTGAGCCTGTGCTTGGTAAGGATGTGTCTCTGATTGCCGTCTCTGACAGCGGACAGATAGTCAGCCCATTTATATTCTCTTTTTAGGGCCCGATAACATTCTAATTTTTGTTGTAATTTGGTTTCTATGTCCCAATGTTCCAAATGTGAGTTTTTGCATCGTTTGATGATGTGGTTTACTCTAATCTGTGGTTGGTTAGCAGCGCTAGTCTGAGACTCATCTATGTTAGTGGTTACGGGGTTAGTTAGTAGTCCAGCCTCGGCAGGACACATGTTCTGGGCATACCCCCCTCTCTCAACAGTTACTGGGAACATATATTTAATGTATTCTCGTATATGTAAACAGACCATAACCCCTGATTTTCACACAGCCATCTTTGGCATACCGTCCCCTAACTGTAAGGTCACAACTTTGCAGGCAGGTGCTCCAGCATTTGCTTCATTGCTAAGTCGCAGACTTATTCTTTTTAACTGGAAGTCGAATAAAGCCCCATCATTTTTGCAGTGGTTGAGGGAGGTGCTGTCCTTCCCGCCTTAAGAAAAGCTCCCATATAAAATATGTAAAACCTGCAAAAACTTTGCTTTGACCTGGACTCCCTTCATGGACTTTATTGAAGGTTGTCCCTTTCATTGAATGTACTTTTTATCTGGTTGTAACTACAATATTTACACAGATATATGTGTATACCGTTATATTGTCTTCAAAAACATAGTCATCATGTGGAATTGGAATAAAAAGTCCCTGCATAGTACCCCCCCCCCCCCTTCTTGAGCCTTGGGGATGAGTGGGGACTTCTAAGTATGTTTTTTATTTAGTTGTTCATGTATTCACTCATTTTAAAAAAAAATCTCTTTCTTGTGCTTTTATTTAGCACTGGTTTTGCTCTTAGATGCTTGTTTAGAGAGAAGATGCACTTATGACCTCTGGTGACGAGTAGTTCTCCTGATTTCCTACATTAAATGCACTTATTGTAAGTCGGTTTGGATAAAAGCATCGGCAAAATGACTGTAATGTAAAAAACAGCTGTCATGTTTCCTGTATACCTGTTCCAATAACTTGAAAAACGATAAATAAAGTTTTCAAAGAGAGAGATAAAGCGAGAGAGAGAGAGAGAGACTTTTGGAGGGTTAATGAAGTATTATTATAAAATACATTTTCTGCTTTTTGTAAGCATTTTAGTCTGATGGCTTTCAGATCTCATTGTTTAATATCTTCTTCTTTCAGCTTGTTCCTTGTTTCTCAGAGGTCACCACAGCAGATTTTACAGTTTCCATCGGTACCCTGTGAGGGCACAGCACCAATGGCGGCCGTTGTTAACCCGGGCCTTGACTGATCCAGTATGGAGCCTCAACCAATCCGGTAGGGTCTCGTCAATCCAAATACTGATTTTTTTGGGGGGGGGATCCAACCCCCCCTTTTTCTCCCCAATTGTATCCACCCAATTACCCCACTCTTCCGAGCCGTTCTGGTAGGCTGCTCCACCCCCTCTGCCGATCCAGGGAGGGCTGCAGACTACCACATGCCTCCTCCGATACATGTTGAATCGCCAGCCGCCTGTTTTCACCTGACAGGAGTTTTGCTAGGGGGACGTAGCGTGTAGGAGGATCACGCTATTCCCCCCAGTTTCCCCTCCCCCACGAACAGGCACCCCTGACCAACCAGAGGAGGCCGCTAATGCAGCGACCAGGACACATATCCACATCCGGCTTCCCACCCCCAGACACGGCTAATTGTGTCTGTAGGGACGCCCGACCAAGCCGGAGGTAACACGGGGATTCGAACCGGAATCCCTATGTTGGTAGGCAACGGAATAGACCGCTACACTAGCCAGATGCCCCTAATCCGCATACTGATTTGAGACGTCGGATGCCCTTCCTGACACAACCACTAACCCTATGGACGGGGGCACAGGTAAAGTGCTTGATGCAGTCCCAGTATTCTTGGACTTGTGTCCGTGCCTGTCCCTTCTCTAATTAAAGCGATATACTGCACACTATTTATGCCTTGATCTGATTTTTGCTGTAATCAGGGAAATTGTATTTGTCCCCCTCCCTCCCAAAAAAAGTTTTTCTTTTCTTTTTTTGTTGCTTTTTTTCTTTGCTGCTTTTTCATCGAGACATATTTATTTGCACATTGAAAAGACAAGCCGTAAAGCTAGACTGGCAGTGAGGAATCTGGATCAAAATTGTTTATTTTCCTCATTCCTATCCGACATTATTGCAGAAAATACAAGAATCGTTTTTACATTCGCAAAGGAAAATTCATACTCGCGCTCGTTGAAGTCCAACCAAATCAAACAGTACGTACACGACTGTCACATGGTCTTAGGCATGTAAGCCACTGGGAAATACACCCTCAAAACAAAGCAATTTCGGAGCGATCACACAGTCTCAGCGAGTTCCTCAGCGGTAAATCTATTCAAGATGAGTAGTTGTTGTACGTCCAATTGGAAACATTGCCTAAGCGGATCGAGCTTCTCGGAAAAGCAGGAAACAATGCCTTTCCTTGGTCACCTTCCCAGTTCAGACTCCTCGGAACTATAAACTCCCGCCGACCGATCACGCTGTATCCATCTGACATTATCTCCTCCTTGATTCCTCATTGGGAATTTGCCGACTGTGAACAAAGTGAAATTGTGTCAGTGAGAGTGTGTCTGCGGAGTTTTGGCAGGGCTGTGCTCTCACACTGTCTTTATGCACGCTCGATAATCCAGGTAAGAAAATCAAAGGAAGTGGAATCAGTTCATCTGGATACAACCTTTATTGACAGATACGTTTCATCACTCGTCTAAGTGACCTCTTCAGTCAAGTCAGTTTTATTTGTACAGCCCAATATCAGAAGTTACAGTTTTTGCCTCAGGGGGCTTTACAGCAACACAACATCCTGTCCTTAGACCCTCGCATCAGATAAAAACCTTTAACAGGGAGGAAAAAATAGGATGAAACCTCAGGGAGAGCAACAGAGGAGGGATCTCTCTCCCAAGACGGACAGATGTGCAATGGATGTTGTGTTTATACAATTTACACAATACAACATTGAAAGAGGATAACAGAATTATAAAATATATGAAGAATATGATGAGGAGGATGCCAAGCAGTGTCCAGACGCCACCACAACAGCCCAGGACCTACAAATTACAGGGGCAAATTTGTAATTTGTGATATTGGGCTATGCAAATAAAATTGACTTGAGTTGACCTGAGCCACACGACCTGCATCACCATGTAAAAAAATTTTTTTTTAAATTGTCACACATCTTAGTGAGAGGAGAATATAACATTAAAACAGGATAACAAAATTAGATGGATTTATAAGATATATAAAAAGAAAATGTGATGAGGAGGATGCTAAGCAGTGTCCAGGTGTCAGCCACCGTCACCATGGAGACCTGGGAGGAGGACCGACTGCACGTGCACACGGGGGGAGACTCGCATCACACCATCCTCACAGAAAAAGAGAAAGAAGAAGACATCATTCAGAGAGAGTAAAGACCTGAGAGAAGAGAACAGTTTGCAATAGTCAGGAATCTATGCGCTATAATCTCGTCGGCAGAACAGTGGTTGGTAAATTCATTGAGACAGAAACCGACCCGCCATGCAGTCCAGGTTGTGAAGCACTCAATTTAAAGGCAGCTATCTGTAGGCCAAGGCAAAAAGATGAGTTTTAAGTCTGGATTTAAAGGACTCGGCAGACTCTGATTGTCTGACGGCAGCAGGCAGGTTTTTTCCACCATGCAGCTCTATTGTTTATAAGTGTGGGGATACCTGCAGTCAGTTCAGACCGAAGAGATCACTTAGATGAGTGATGAAACGTATCTGTCAGTAAACGTTGTGTCCGGATGAACTGACTCAACCTTCTCTGATGTACTCTCACACCCTCTTGTTGTAAAAAAATATCACTCACATGATTACTTTTCAGAAAAAAAAAATAATTTCTTGTATTAATGCTCTACTGTCACTGTGTTAAAACACTGGCCTGTACTCATCATCGTAATTATGCTGCTGCAGATAATATATGTCTACTTTGCCCTTTTCCTTCAGAGGAAGATAATATCATGCTTGATGCTCTGACTTTATTGGAACATGAATTCTTGGCTCTAATTGTGCATGTCATTTTTAAATTAGCAAGTTATTATAGGAGATTTTGTTGAGGAAACGCGTTAACACTCCCAATCCGGGCTCCAGAATTAGTGTCTCTCATGGAAGAAGAAAAAAAGAAGAGGGAAATTGCACTTCTCTGCTTTTAGGTTACCTTTTTCTGGTTGGGGTGTGGGTATGGGGGCAGAGATGTTACTTCTTATACAAAGTTCCTCACAGACAGGTCTGCCAAACTTAGGGCTGTGAGCCATGTCACTTTGTTGAGGAGATGAAAGACCGTCAAACTGCTCTGGCTCGGTAGACCCAGTTCTCCCCCTCACATCACCAAGCCCCAGGAAGAATCGCAGAGTTTTCAACTTTTGCGCTCTCCCTCTCTTCTCTTCATTTTCGGCTCATCTGGCTGTTAGATCTCACAGACCTTCTGGTGCCTCGGCCCACTGATTTCTTCTACCTCCCACTTTCCCTTTTACATTTTCGCTCATTTGGTTTTCAACTCCTATCCAGAGCAATTTGTGATTAGTGAGCCAGTAGGAGCAGCCACTTCAGTGCCTGGATGGAGGAACCTGAGACCACCCGGGCGTTGGAGGGTCTCTTCAGTGGCTAGATTGAAGGAAGCTGTTGTCTTTTGTCTTTTCTTTCTGATGGTTCTTCTGCAAGACCACTGTTGTACAGGTTACAGCACAACGAAGGCCATCATGTTCTTTGGCGTGCCAAGAGTATGCAAGTTTCCTTCCGACCACAACGACGAGCACGGCTTCAACCGAAGAGGACAGACTGATCAGGGAAATCATCTGGGGTTGTAACTGGTTGGAAGGCAAACTCGCATACATCGGGTGGCACGGTGGCGCAGTGGTTAGCACCGTCGCCTCACAGCAAGAGGGTACGGGGTTCGAACCCCGGGGTTGTCCAACCTTGGGCGTCATCCCAGGTCATCCTCTGTGTGGAGTTTGCATGTCCTCCATGTGTCTGCGGTGGGTTTTCTCCAGGGTGCTCCGGTTTCCCCCCGCCCTCAAAAAAAGACATGCATGTTAGGGTTAATACTCCTGTCTGTGCCCCTGACCGAGGCATGGCGAGATGAACTGGAGTTGGTCCCCGGGCGCTACATGGCGGCTGCCCATTCACGCCATGGAACATGGTCACCTGCGTCTGGGTTACAGTGTGTCAGGTAGGAACTATTTTGTTGGTGACGGGGCATAACCAACACTGCTGCTCTGGGTAATGCTATCCTTCCACTGGGCGTCACATGTTTTGGCGAGAGGCGCGTGTGGTGTTGAGTTATACCCCCAGAGGAGTTTGGCTACGGAGGGGGTTGGCACAACCGTCAACACACACGTATCATCATCTCAATACATCCGATCACTACTCATGGGATTACCGTCTCCCCCTTGCCTGAACCAAACTTTCTCAAACTCATTTTCAATTCCCTCGCTTACATCGGCTGTGACATGCAAATCAGATTCCTG
Source organism: Lampris incognitus (assembly GCF_029633865.1). Classification (NCBI taxonomy): domain Eukaryota; kingdom Metazoa; phylum Chordata; class Actinopteri; order Lampriformes; family Lampridae; genus Lampris; species Lampris incognitus. The sequence continues at coordinate 30,275,033 of NC_079229.1, forward strand.
CACATGCAACTCGACAGGGTTTCTAGCTGGAGAGCATGTCAGATTTAAAAACCGCGGTTTCTGAATTTCGCTGCTCTTCGGGTGTCACATTAGACATCTAGGATTCGCGTGAAGTGGCTGATTGCATGCGATCGCATGGGGGGGGGGGACTACAGAAAGGAGAAGTAAGAGGACGCGCTGCAAATGGAGCAGGCCACATTTGATAGGCTGCGGACGATGCGGGCTGACTACCCTCTCGTGAAAACCGGAGGCGAGGAGGAGTGATTTTATACTGTCTGTGCATTTTTCCTTGTAATGTGGACTTCCCCCCTTTGTAAAAGTTATGCATTGTACTTTCACTTGACACTTGGTGGGCCGTAAGACGTCACAGACATGAAAAGCCACTCCTGGGACCGGTGAGAAAATCACACAAGCTTGGTTTTATCTTAGGAGTCCCAGAGGCCGTTAAGAGCGCGAAAACCGAGTCACTGGGGGTGTCGCACTACATAGACAAACAACCATAACTTTCATAAAGCCCTTATGGTTATGTAAATAAAAGCTGAGACTGAAAATATTTGGGAAAGTCACCAAGTCTGATCCTAGCTTTAGAATAGTGGTGTTTTGGTCTGTGAGTATTCTTGCACTACTTTGTGACGTCTGCTGCACAGTTATACGACTATTGTGACTCATGTTGAGTCCAATTGTTCTTTTGGCTAGATGTTACCTGTTTCACTGTGTGACTTGTATTTCTTTCTTTTTTTTTCGGATCCCCCCCCCCCATTTTATCCTCAGTTGTACTTAGCCAATGACCCCACTCTTCTGAGCCGTCCCGGTCGCTGCTCCACCCCCTCTGCCGATCCGGGGAGAGCTGCAGACTACCACATGCCTCCTCCCATACATGTGGAGTCACCAGCCTCTTCTTTTCACCTGACAGTGAGGAGTTTCACCAGGGGGACGTAGTGCGTGGGAGGATCACACTACTCCCCCCAGTTACCCGCTGTGAGGCGTGGTTGCCTCACAGCAAGAAGGTCCTGGGTTTGAGCGCCAGGGTAGTCCAACCTTGGGGGTCGTCCTCTGTGTGGGGTTTTCATGTTCTCCCCGTGTCTGCATGGGTTTCCTCCGGGGGCTCCGGTTTCCTCCCACAGTCCAAAGACATGTAGGTCAGGTGAATCAGCCGTACTAAATTGTCCCTAGGTGTGAATGTGTTGGCACCGTGATGGACTGGCGACCTGTCCAGGGTGCCTCCCCGCCTGCCACCAAATGACTGCTGGGATAGGCTCCAGCTTCCCGTGACCCTAATTAGGATAAGCAGCTTGGATAATGGATGTATGGACATAACGCTGATGGCCAACAGACAGTCTGTCTTCTGCATATGAAGAGAGCAGCTATCCTGCAGACAGGTGTTAACTAGATGTGTGAGATAGTGTGTGAGACGGCATTTGCAATGCCCAGCTCACCCGAGAATGTGCTAATTGTGTGATGGATAGATAGAAACCCAAGAGCACACACACATACTTATCACCTTGTAATCACAAGGTGAGAGCAGAGAGACACACACCCACACACAAATTAAAAAAAGAGTGTATTCAAATCCGGGACGTTGTTGTTTGGTCTGGTACGTGTGCGTGCTACACTACCTGGCTGAACAGTGCGCGTCGCCGTGTGTTTGCTGTAGCCTTTGAATGTTGTTCCGTCTTCCTGACGAACGCGAGCATCCACGAGCAGCCAGCCAGCCGCGTGTTTCCGGTGTTGAGCAGAGACGGCACGCGGCAGTGTTTGTACTGATGTTGTAAATGTGCTCTCGGGGGTGCTGATTTGATGTGACGCAGGCTCCTGAAAACTGCCCGCCACCTGTTCACAGCCGCTTTCAACACCGCTGGTTAGCATAAGGAATGCAAAAACCAATTCCAAATGAGCGCTTAGTTTCAACTTGTGTGGCAATATATGATTTTATTTTTCAATATATGAATATATATATATGCGCTTGTGTAAGCACACGCATATCTGTGATAGTTATCTGTAATAATTCTGCATGGACAATAGAGTAAAACTGGAAATGATCTCCGTCTCATAAAGAATTTACTTGACTCACTGGATTATTTATGTGTATATATACATACACACACACACACACACATGTGTATATATATATATATATATATATATATACACACACACACACACACACACACATATATATACACTACCGTTCAAAAGTTTGGGATCACATTGAAATGTCCATATTTTTGAAGGAAAAGCACTGTACTGTTCAATGAAGATAACTTTAAACTAGTCTTAACTTTAAAGAAATACACTCTATACATTGCTAATGTGGTAAATGACTATTCTAGCTGCAAATGTCTGGTTTTTGGTGGAATATCTACATAGGTGTATAGAGGCCCATTTCAACCAACTATCACTCCAGTGTTCTAATGGTACAATGTGTTTGCTCATTGGCTCAGAAGGCTAATTGATGATTAGAAAACCCTTGTGCAATCATGTTCACACATCCGAAAACAGTTTAGCTCGTTACAGAAGCTACAAAACTGACCTTCCTTTGAGCAGATTGAGTTTCTGGAGCATCACATTTGTGGGGTCAATTAAACGCTCAAAATGGCCAGAAAAAGAGAACTTTCATCTGAAACTCGACAGTCTATTCTTGTTCTTAGAAATGAAGGCTATTCCATGCGAGAAATTGCTAAGAAATTGAAGATTTCCTACACCGGTGTGTACTACTCCCTTCAGAGGACAGCACAAACAGGCTCTAACCAGAGTAGAAAAAGAAGTGGGAGGCCGCGTTGCACAACTGAGCAAGAAGATAAGTACATTAGAGTCTCTAGTTTGAGAAACAGACGCCTCACAGGTCCCCATCTGGCATCTTCATTAAATAGTACCCGCAAAACACCAGTGTCAACATCTACAGTGAAGAGGCGGCTGCGGGATTCTGGGCTTCAGGGCAGAGTGGCAAAGAAAAAGCCATATCTGAGACTGACCAATAAAAGAAAAAGATTAAGATGGGCAAAAGAACACAGACATTGGACAGAGGAAGACTGGAAAAAAGTGTTGTGGACGGATGAATCCAAGTTTGAGGTGTTTGGATCACAAAGAAGAACGTTTGTGAGACGCAGAACAAATGAAAAGATGCTGGAAGAATGCCTGACGCCATCTGTTAAGCATGGTGGAGGTAATGTGATGGTCTGGGGTTGCTTTGGTGCTGGTAAGGTGGGAGATTTGTACAGGGTAAAAGGGATTCTGAATAAGGAAGGCTATCACTCCATTTTGCAACGCCATGCCATACCCAGTGGACAGCGCTTGATTGGAGCCAATTTCATCCTACAACAGGACAATGACCCTAAACACACCTCCAAATTGTGCAAGAACTATTTAGAGCAGAAGCAGGCAGCTGGTATTCTATCGGTAATGGAGTGGCCAGCGCAGTCACCAGATCTGAACCCCATTGAGCTGTTGTGGGAGCAGCTTGACCGTATGGTACGCAAGAAGTGCCCATCCAACCAATCCAACTTGTGGGAGCTGCTTCTGGAAGCGTGGGGTGCAATTTCTCCAGATTACCTCAACAAATTAACAGCTAGAATGCCAAAGGTCTGCAATGCTGTCATTGCTGCAAATGGAGGATTCTTTGACGAAAGCAAAGTTTGATGTAAAAAAAATCTTATTTCAAATACAAATCATTATTTCTAACCTTGTCAATGTCTTGACTCTATTTTCTATTCATTTCACAACATATGGTGGTGAATAAGTGTGACTTTTCATGGAAAACACAAAATTGTTTGGGTGATCCCAAACTTTTGAACGGTAGTGTATATATATGTATACACACACACACACACACACACATATATATATATATATCCATCCATCCATTATCTTAACCGCTTATCCCGCTCTCAGGGTCGCGGGGATGCTGGAGCCTATTCCAGCAGTCATTGGGCGGCAGGCGGGGAGACACCCTGGACAGGCCGCCAGGCCATATATATATATATATATATATATATATATATATCAATGTTATGTAAAATAAATAAACGTATGATGATGATAATGGCAGCGGAGTGACTCAGTATTTATTACACACTGTTGCTTCACAGCGCGATGCTTTCTGGATGCAATCCCAGTCCTGCTGCGTGGAGAGTTACATTAATAATTTATTCAAGGTCATTTCGGAACGTGATCACTCTGTGTGTGTGTGTGTGTGAGACCGTGTAGCATGGGGGAACCTCAGTACGACATGAAAAAGCCCCCATTTTGAAGCGGAAGCAGGGTCCCCCCCCGCCCCCCCCCCCCCGGTGACACGGGTGCTTCACAGCGTTCCGCCAGATTGTTTTCCGCCTCTCTGAACCTTTTTTTTTTTTTCATTTTGCCTTTTCATTTCCCTTTAAAAGCTCATCAGAATGTGCAGCAGCGAGACCGGCGCCCTGGATGTGTATTAGTCCTGATGGTTTCTGCATCCAAAGGCCCCGGCCAAGCAAACCAAGCAGCTCTCTGAAGGAGAGCGGGCACAGTGATGAGGTGTATGTCGTTCACACAAAAGCCAAATGCTATTGAGTTGTGTGGAGGATATAATAACATGTCAGAAAACTGAGCTCATTGATTATTCAGACAAGCTTAATTGTTTGATTGGGACGACAGACACCCGGATCTGGTTTAATAACCTTTATATGGCACTTGAGTATGTTATTATGACGGCGTTTAGCAAGCTGCTGCTCATGATTCAACATCATTTTGGCTGTTTTCCCCCTTGACGGGGAAATACCGCCAGTCAGCTTGACTTACATGTTTAAACGGCATGAATGAAACACCTGCTTCTCTTGGAACTGGCTTCTGTAGGTGCATCTGTTTACGGACACAATGCTAGCCTGCTAGGTTAAACGGCGTGGCGCTGCTCTCGGCTCTGTGCATAACTGTAGTCTCACTGACTTCCGGTTTCCACTGCAGGGGTCATACCAGTTTCCTGGTTGTTGGTGTGTGCCATTGACTATGGCATATTTTCCGCGATGCCTGCAAGATTTACCATGGATAAATGTCAACGACATGCACAGAATTATCGACAGACTTTCCGCTGCACCTACCAGCAAACGGGTGAAAAGTGTCAAGTTGTACATATCGAGTATGAGGATTAGCGGACACTTTTCACCCATTTGCTGGTAGGTGCAGCGGAAAGTCTGTTGATAATTCTGTGCATGTCGTTGACATTTATCCGCGGTAAATCTCGCAGGCATCGTGAAAAATATGCCATAGTCAATAACACATGCCAACTAACAGGAAACTGGTATGACCGCTGCAGTGGAAACCGGAAGTCAGTGAGACTACAGTTATGCACAGAGCCGATTGAGGTTGAGTCAGACCAAAGTAGCGTTGGGGCGATGTGGAAAATCCTATCCGTGATAATCGTACGCAATATAGCATGATGTACTTTAAATATCACATTTGATTACATATGCAAAAATACCACGTTTATGGGTCCGACTTAGCTTCATGGCATCGAACTGTTGGGTAAGATGACATAAACTACCAAGCCGAAACAAGTTTTCAAAAATTTCAGGCCTCATTTTGTGAGAAATGTTGGGTGATAGGCTGTCGTTATCACTAATTTAGATAGCAAAATTGTGCATCAATACTACTACCAACATAATGCCAAATTGATGAGATACCGCTACTGCTACTACAAATACTACTACGGTTGATAATAATGATGGCAATAAGGGTGAAATGTGGCTGTATAAGCTCAGAACTCTTAACAATTTGTGTAAATATTAGATGGAGCACTATATTAAAAAAACAAACAAACAAAAATACTGCTATGGTCTTCCCACACTTAAAACCAGTAAAGTAGGGGTGTCCGGGTGGCGTGGTGGTCTATTCCATTGCTTAACAACATGGGGATCGCCGGTTCGAATCCCCATGTTACCTTCGGCTTGATCGGGCGTCCCTTCAGACACAATCGGCTGTGTCTGCGGGTGGGAAGCCCGATGTGCGTATGTGTCCTGGGCCCTGCACTAGCGCCTCCTCTGGTCGGTCGGGGCACCTATTCAGGGGGGGAGGGGGAACTGGGGGGGAATAGTGTGATCCTCCCACGCGCTACGCCCCCCCCCCCCCCCCCCCCCCGGTGAACTGCCTTACTGTCAGGTGAAAAGAAGGAGCTGGCGACTCCACGTGTATCGGAGGAGACATGTGGTAGTCTGCAGCCCCCCCCCCCCCCCCCGGTTCAGCAGAGGGGGTGGAGCAGCGACCGGGGCTGCTCGGAAGAGGGGGGTAATTGGCCGGATATAATTGGGGAGAAAAAAAGGGGGGGGATTTCTTAATCTCAAACCCTGTAACGCCTCCATCTGGATGGTTGGGTGGTGGGGGAAAGGGGGCAAACAATCCGTGTTCACCTACTTCCTGTGTTCAATATAGCTCCAGTTAGCGACCATCCGTGGCACGGCTTCATTACCACTGGACAACAAAGGCTTTCTTCTCTCTGGTGGCCCACATTTGATCGACAGTCCCTAGAAACCCACGCGTGCGTGTGTGTGTGTGCGTGTGTGTGTACGTACACATATGTGTCGTTACTGTCCACATCTCTCATTAAAGCCTTCCTCTGAGGTATACAGTGACAATAAAAACAGGGGGGCTGCTGGGAGAATGCTGCCAACTGCGACTACAGCAGGAAGTGGATCGATAGAGTCCATGGCCAGGGTGACGACCGCGGGGTCACTCGTCCCATCACACGGCCGATAACCCGGGCAGGAAGCAATTGTGGCTGCCTGAATGGGTTTTTAATTCAAGCTTTTTATTGGAAACACCACAGTGCTCTTGCCCTCAAGAAAGTAGTGCTGAGACGGTTTACACTGACCTTGAAGGATGAGGTGTGTGCACGTGCATGCGGGCGTGCACGCATGCGTGCACGCGGGCGTGTGTGCGCATGTTGGGGAAGTAGGGGGGGGGGGGTCCGTTGTCTTTTCTTATCTCCAATTCTCACAGTGGCGCTCAAGATGCATGTGTTTATTTATTCATTTCTGTCTTTATTTATGCCTCTAGTGCGATAAAAGCCGCACGAGTGGAGTTCAAATCCCGAGTCGTGTGTGCGTCGAGAGGTTGTGAATGTGAGATAATCGCCGCTACGTGGTCAGAATTGCATGAGAAACGAGGAAAAGAACGCGCGACTTTCTGTGTGCAGGCGATGATAGTGTAAGCTGAGCGAGGAGGGATGGGACTTGTGGAATGGCGTCACCGGGTTTTCTGCACAACCCTGCTGCACGACCGTGGATGTGCAGAGGTACAGGGGCTGCGTAGCGGGTCGTAAAGAAGCACAGAAGTACGTTCATGTTGTGTTGTTGTGTAGATGATGTGTGTGGCACACTGCAGGCTCCCAGGACAAACGTTTCAGTGGTCGAATCGGAGAGGTGTGGATACGGAGAGGCAGGCCTACGTCACATGGCGGTGCTTCCTTCCAATTATGTCTGACTAAGCTTCCTGAAGAAAGGATTTGAAGAGGTGGCAACAGACGAGTGTCAATGAAGAGGAGGGATGCTGGGAAGAGAGGAGGCACAAGTCACAAGGAAGTGCGGTGACTGTACATCTTTATCAAGACACTTCATTAGGAGAGACGTGTGGAAGAGGGGAAGTAAATAACAAGAGCGCACAAGGAGGAGGAGAAGGATGTGTGAGTGAGTCATCTTTTTAGATGGCTGTTGTGAGGCAGGCTGCACTTGGTTACGGGGCGTCCCGTTAGCGTGGCGGTCTATTCCGTTGCCTACCAACACGGGGATCGGTGGGGATCGCATCCCCGCATTACCTCCGGCTCGATCTGGCGTCCCTCAAACACAACTGGCCGTGTCTGCGGGTGGGAAGCCAGATGTGGGTATGTGTCCTGGTCGCTGCATTAGCGCCTCCTCTGGCCGGTCGAGCTGCCTGTTCGGGGGAGGAGGGGGAACTGTGGGGAATAGCGTGATCCTCCCACTCACTACGTCCCCCTGGTGAAACTCCTCACTGTCAGGTGAAAAGAAGCGGCTGGTGACTCCACATGTATCAGAGGAGGCATGTGGTAGTCTGCAGCCCTCCCCGGATCAGCAGAGTGGGTGGAGCAGCGACCGGGATGGCTCAGAAGAGTGGGGTAATTGACCGGATACAGTCATTCATTTTCATTATCCAAACCACTTATCCCTTAGTCAGGGTCGCGGGGATGTTGGAGCCTATCCCAGCAGTCATTGGGCGGCAGGTGGGGAGACAGCCTGGACAGGCCGCTAGTCCATCACAGGGCCCACACACACACATTCACACCTAGGGACAATTTAGTACGGCCGATTCACCTGACCTACATGTCTTTGGACTGTGGGAGGAAACCCACGCAGACCCGGGGAGAACATGCAAACTCCACACAGAGGACGACTCGGGACGACCCTCAAGATTGGACTACCCTGGGGCTCGAACCCAGGACCTTCTTGCTAACCACTGTGCCACCGTGCGGCCTTGGCTGGATACAACTGGGGAGAAAAAAATTTGTACACTTGGCTTTAACCCCCCCCCCCCACACACACACACACACACACTAGACTAGGCATTAAAAACAACACAGCTATTAAGTTATGACTGATGTATAATAGATGGACATAAACTGGATGGACAATGGAGAAATACGAATGAAATAAAAATAGTGAAAAGAAGCTTGACTGTGATAAACATCAAACACATAATGGAAGAAAAAAACTCAATACTTTATGATCAGTTGTGAAAATATTCATCTTCTGATGCCATGACGTGCTGTTGATAGAAACTCTTTGAACTGTTTTATGTGAATTTTGTCATTTTGATTCATAGAAAAGCTTTACTGGAACGGCACATATCAAATACAATTCCCGACATTTGTATGAACGTTTTTCTCTCGCTTGAGGCGGATAAAATTTTATTTCAATAAAAGTGATGAATTGTAATCGAAACGCCATCGCCAACTCAACAAAAAAAAAGTAAATATGACATAATACAACAACATCACATGACCAGCGGGTTCTTCGTCTTGTGGGTGTCAGGAGTATGGACACACAATGAAAGAGTTGTCGGCCCACGTTCAAGGTTTTCTGATGGTAACTCACCTTAATTCCTTCAGTGCTGCACTAATGTATTGAGTTACTGCAGTCCAGAAGCATTGGTCACTCTGCAGTCATAGAAGCTGGGACTGAGTCAGTCGAGTTTCATTTTCCCTCAGAATGAGTTCTGCTATTCTGCAGAGTCCAGTAGAAAAGAAAAACAAAGAAAAGAAGTAAAGCAACTTTATTTTTGTCATGGTACAGGTTAAAATGAATGTGTTCTCTACATTTAACCCATCCTATTGTATAGGAGCAGTGGGCGGCTGCAGCGCCCGGGGACCAACTCCAGTTCTTCTTTCCATTGCCTTGCTCAGTGGCACAGGCAGGAGTATCAACCCCAACGTGCATGTTTTTTTGATGGTGGGAGGAAACCGGAGCACCCGGAGGAAACCCATGGGGACACGGGGAGAACATGCAAACTCCACACAGGAAGGACCTGGGACGGCCTGGGGTTCGAACCCAGGACCTTCTTGCTGTGAGGCAGCAGTGCTAAGCACTGGGCCACCGTGCCGCCCATAAACCCAGTAGCACTATTCCAGAATTTTATAACTGATAAGTTGAGTTTGGGCAGCACGGTGGTGCAATGGGTAGCGCTGCGCCTCACAGCAAGAAAGTCCTGGGCTCAAACCCTGGGGTTGTACAGCCTTGGGGGTCGTCCCGGGTCGTCCTCTGTGTAGAGTTTGCATGTTCTCCCCGTGTCTGCGTGGGTTTCCTCCGGGGGCTCCGGTTTCCTCCCACAGTCCAAAGACATGTAGGTCAGGTGAATCGGCTGCACTAAATTGTCCCTAGGTGTGAACGTGTCTGCCCTGAGAATGGACTGGCGATCTGTCCAGGGTGTTTCCCCACCTTCCGCCCAGTGAATGCTGGGTGGGATAGGCTCCAGCGTCCCGTTACCCTAATTAGAATAAGTGGCTTGGAAAATGGATGGATGGAAGTTGAGTTTGGGCTTCTCCACAGTATGCCTGCCATTGAGTGTCCCGGCTCTCTTCGGTATACTTGGCCCACTCACAGGCAGCATCACTTACTTTACTACATAAAGCTGCTACCGGTGTCTCCGATTCACCTTCACTTACGTCAGGAGAGTTATCAAGTAGACGCCTATACTGACGACAACAAAGAAAGCACAACAGTGCACCCCCCCACCCCCCACCCTTGCAGATGCATTGTAGCCTTGCCAGTATTTACTAAAGCTAGCATGAAATGCACTCCTCCACACTACCCTTTACCTGCATTAGGGTGTTAAGCTAGCATCCGGGCTAGCATCCAGTGTTCTATTTGCTCTTCTTTTGTCCCCATCCAGCTTGTGGTCTCAAAGGCAAAAGCCTAAATGAATGGCTGATTGCTGGCTTAGATTACAATTTAGAATTCATGCATCTGTACAAAATCTTACATCTATTGCTCCCGTTGCACATGGACATGTCCACTAACAAGTCAATCAAAAATAACATAGCCATCAGTCTTTTGGAATGATTCCTTTGCAACGTCTCAATCATAACCACACAAGCGTGTGTCTGCACATTTCAAGAGAGTAGTCTTAATTACCCAGGGTGATTTAGTGTTGGGAAAAGGCTTTCCAAGTGCAATCATTAAGGCACATTCAAACTCAATCTACCAACAGGCAGAAGCTATTAAAGCCAGCAATGAGACTGATTACTGATTATCTGCTCAGATGGTTTCAAACCTCTTGGCCCCACTGTTACTCAACACAATTAGAATGGGGGGGGGACAAATATAAAAAACAAAACAACAACCTCATATATTCATTAATTTATTGCAACTGTTTCCCTTTCACCCACTGGACCAATAGACGTCACACGTTGGGCTGATAAAACGTAGCACGCGGGGACGCACTGTTTTGCTTATGGATGAGCGGAACGTGTATCGATGCCTGGCCTACTGAAGATGCGCATTCATTCTATGGATGCTATGCTATCCAGGCGCGCAGGAAGACGTTTTAAGTAGGGGGGCTGCCAACTAAAACGGAAGGTATTGTTGCGAGCCGGCGTGGAAGAATGAGTCGAGAGGCGGAGATCTCTTTATAATCGCAACTCCCGTGCCCCCATACACCGCATGACCCCGGGAGTGCTCTTATACTCACACCGGCCAGAACTGACAACACCGTAATGAGTCACCCCCCCCCCCCCCATGTCCCAAGTGGCGACAACAGTCCCAGTCACGGTCCTACAGTCAGTCAGTCAGTAAACGGTCTCCTACCTAGTCTGACTCAAACCCCCAAAACAACAACACAAGAATAACCACAACATGAACACCACATCATTAAAATTACAATTTTAAATCTAACATTAACAGTCCCATCAGCCACTGCACTCCCCCAGCGCAGTACCGCCGACAGTCAGAGCGACCGCCTCCACTGGGGCCTCGTGTATCAATCGTTACCATGGGCGAATTTGTTCTTACACACCCATGGAATTTTTTAGCCCTCAAGATTGTCCGACGGGCAGTAGCAAAGTATGATGGTTATTTGTAATTCCTTCCTCCTAACATCTGTTGTCTACTTCTTGGAACGAGCAATCACTCAGGCCTGCAAAGACATCAGTGTTAGCCAGTCGCTGTCTAAATTCAGGGGTTACCCAGGTTCTACACTGGTCTCTGAGACAAACTTCAGGGCTAAAAAATCCCATGGGTGTATAAGAACAAATTTGCCCATAGCAACGACTGATACATAAGGCCCCTGGTCGCCACAGTATGACGTCCTTGTTTTGTGTGTAAGGTGTGTGTGTAGCAGATTTGGAATGCAGTGTTTACTCTCTTTCTTAGTAAAAATGTACATTTCACGCAGCACTAGCCCACTGTTTAAAATAAAGGTATGTTTTGGGGGGTTTTTTGCATTTGTACGTTAGGAAAAGTTAGGCATACTGTTGGGTCTAAGGTGTTACACAGCCACCTGCCACTACTGGGGAGACGGGGTGCATCCACCACTAGGGGGAGCTGCAGCCCCCCCCCCCGGCGCTAATGGTCCTATCCTTGCATTTCAGCTGTAGTGCTGCAGAATACAGCATAACCCAGGTGTGAATGGACGTTATCCATGAGTGAGGGTGGCTGGCTGTGATACAGAAAAAAGGCGGTGCTGAAAGACAGTAGAAATGCAGCGTGAGCTCATCTTCTATACCTCTGGATCAGCTGCTGACGCCATGCAGAGCATACTGAATGATGACCCTGTTATTATTTTCAGCATTGGTGTGAGGAGAGTGCTGGAACGTCACCACGAGATGCACTGCACGGTCACAGTCATTTATGAACAATGGTAAAACCGTGCAAAGTCATTATTGTACAATAACCGTTTTTCATGCCCTACCAGAAGACAATTTTGATAACTCTCTAAAAGAATTTTTTTTTTTTTACCAGAGCTGTTCTTTCCAGCCAAGTCTTTGATTTTTTTTTTCACTCCACAATTATCATTTGATGAGACCAGTGAGTAGAACATTATTCCACATTAAAAGGTTACACAACTGCAGACTGTCAGTTACAATATGATTTAATCAGAAAGGAATAAAAGGGGTTTGCTTTCATTTAGCCCGATAACCTTGCTGGAAGTGTGCACAAAGGCACTGCCCTTATCATTGAAATCTACTATATCATGCTTGCCTTATCTCACTGCAGATCTATACTCAATTTCAAGAGTCCTGAATGCTTTTGATATGCTATGAATAATGAATTTATAATGAAGTAAATTCATCAAATGGCCCATGGCTTCATCCCTGTGAAGGTTACGTGAAGCCAAATGTTGCAGGAAGAAGAGGGGAGGAGAAGGGGTTTATTGTGTGTGACCGTGCCGGGCACTGTGCTTTGTCTCCGTGACTCTCAGGTCATCCTGTTACATCACCCGAGTACCAACACCGCCCCACCAGATTGCGTGAGGAAACTGAGAGATCTGAGCAGAGGAATCAGCTCCCGTCTTCACCCTGTCAGGTAGTCTTTAAAGGGCATGCCAATATCAACATGAAAACATCGTGGTGATGATGAAATCGCACAAATTAGGTCAACCGCATTGTTACAAGTATATTTTTTACATCATGTTGCTATGTCCTTTTTTTTTTATACATCATCACAAATACCACACATTTTTTTTTTGGCCGCCTTTTTCTCCCCAATTGTATCCGACCAATTACCCCACTCCTCCGAGCTGTCCCGGTCGCTGCTCCAACCCCCTCTGCCGATCCGGGGAGGGCTGCAGACTACCACATGCCTCCTGCGAGACATGTGGAGTCCAGCTACTTCTTTTCACCTGACAGTGAGGAGTTTCACCAGGGGGATGTAACGCGTGGGAGGATCGCGCTATTCCCCCCAGTTCCTCCCGAACAGGCGCCCCGACCAACCATAGGAGGCGCTAGTGCATTGACCAGGACACATACCCACATCCGGCTTCCCACCCACAGACACGGCCAATTGTGCTTGTAGGGACGCCCGACCAAGCCGGAGGAAACACGGGGGTTCGAACCGGCGATCCCTGTGTTGGTAGGCAACGGAATAGACCGCTACGCCACCCGGACGCCCCCACACACACACAGGAAAAAATTAAAAAAAAATGTTTTGTCATAGCACACATCCTGTTCCAGAATACAGTGTCAGCGATGAACCCACATGTTGGAGTACCGATACACTTGCATCCTCCTAATAATGCTGTCAAAGTCAGTGTATGGTAATTATTTAGAGAAAAACGCAAAGCTAAAATCTGTGCCCTAATCTTGTGTAATCTACACTGCACTGCTGCACAGCATTTCCTTTATCTCTGGTTTAAGCGAATATCTAGTCGCTAGAATCACTTGCAAACATGCAGTGGAGTGCTGTGTCTAATCTCTTTTTCTTTTTTTTTTTGTTGCATTTAATTAAGCGCTGCAGACATCTCATCGCAGCACAACGGTGGCAGGACAATTTGCAAGGGGGGGAAAAAAAAGAAGAAGAAAAATACAACAACATAAACTTAACAGGAAGTAGAACAGTGTTCCACGGTGCGCTCCCCCAAGGGAGAGCGGCTCGCCTCGGCAGTTGTTCAACGCTCCTCGCATGAGCCTCACATTAGCATATCTTGCTGGCTGTGCAGACATTTAATGCAGGTGAAGTGCGTCTGTGGTAATATCACACTTTGTTTACAACACAAAGGTACCGTGTGCGTGCTCTCCACTTCACTTCCCACCAATGGCAGCATCCGCCGTCATTCCTCTCATACGCCCGCTTTTAATTGCCTGCTAGGATGCTGCATTTTGACCCATAATATCTTTGAGGCACCGCTGCTTGTAAGCCACTTCCTTTTGTCCTGTGGCTTATTAGATGGGTCATTATTTCACTGTTTGTCAAAGCAGGCATGCAACGCTCTGAAACGGGGGTTTACATGCCGGCTGTCATCTTGATTTCAGGGTGTTGTCACCACCAGTCAACGCGGACATAAGAGCACATGATAATGAGTTGGCGCTCACTTATCGTTTGTTGTTAAGTCTGCATGTTAGGCAACACGAACAACAAATGACGGAAGAAAGAAGCAGTAAATGTCCATCCAATTAACCTCATATACATGCAATGAAAATGAGACATAAGCCTTGACAGTGACCCTTTATATATATATATATATATATATATATATATATATAAATACAGATACAGGACATTTTTTTTTAATACATTGCAGTACAGGCCTGTTTCGTGCGTCGCGCACTCATCAGCTACTAAAACGCTATATATATATATACACACACATACATACATACACACTATATATATGTATATGCTATATATATGTATACACTATATATAGACATGCATACATACATAAACAGGCTATATATACGCTATATATGTATACACTATATACTAAAAACGCTATATATACATATATACACACACATACGTACATACGTATGTATATATATATATACATACATACGTATGCATGTGTGTGTGTGTATATATATATATATACACACATACACACACACACAAACAGGGGGATTCCCCCCCCCTTTTTTTCTCCCCAGTTGTACATGGTCAATTACCCCACTCTTCCGAGCCGTCCCGGTCGCTGCTCCACCCCCTCTGCCGATCCGGGGAGGGCTGCAGACTACCACATGCCTCCTCCCATACATGTGGAGTCGCCAGCCACTTCTTTTCACCTGACAGTGAGAAGTTTCGTCAGGGGGACGTAGCGTGTGGGGGGGATCACGCTATTCCCCCCAGTTCCCCCCTCCCCACCAAACAGGCGCTCCGACCGACCAGAGGAGGCGCTAGTGCAGCGACCAGGACACATACCCACACCCGGCTTCCCACCCGCAGACACGGCCGATTGTGTCTGTAGGGACGCCCGCCCAAGCCGGAGGTAACACGGGGATTCGAACCGGTGATCCCCCATAATATTTCTTTTGGTGTTTTGATGTATAAACTACGGCAAAGTCATAACTGCAACTAAAAAATTACAGTAAGAAAATGGTGTCAATCTCATCTCAAGGTGCAAAGGAGCAATTTGACACTTGGAAAATTGCCTCTTTAGACAACAAAAATATCATGGTGGGGGAATTTGACACAATTTTTCCCATCATAGGAGAGAGCTCTACAGCTCTACATCGTCTAATGGATATTAATTTCATATCACATAACACCTCCATGTGCTGGCAACAAAATTTAAGGCCAGCACTCAACTAGCTGCTAATATTATTTGAAGAGAACATTTGTAAGACAAAATGAGTCTGGCACACACATCATGTACCGTCCATCTCGTTTGAGCAGACTCAAATAATTCCCGTTCTGTGCCAGAAGGAGGGGGGGGTGGAGGGGTTTGGGGGGGGGGCTCCTTGGGCCTCAAAAACAACACAGACATTTGCCATATTATGAGTTTGATTAGGCTATTTACAATTCAAAGCAGCGGCAGTCAGACTATACCAACAAGCTCACAATGTCTAATTAGCGCTGACACCTCCAAACGCGAGCTGTGGGGGCGCATGCCGATTACCACGCCGCGCGCCTCTCCACCCGCCGCCTGCTTCCAGCGCGGCACCTGTGTCTGCCATGACTCGTTCACTCGTGTCGTCGCCCAAAGTAAATATAACATTTTTGCCACCTAGTCCTTCCTCGTCTCGTTTGTCCTCCTCCGCCTCCTCCTCAGATCACTGTTTTATAGGTTTCAGTCAGGTTAATCCGTGGAGCAGTTCTGCTGTGAAGCCACAGGCTGGTAATAGGATCCTGAATGTAGTTCACAGTAAGCTCGTAACTTGCGTGATGTGTCCCACCTAAATAGGGTCTGCCTCATCAAATCATCTTAATGCGTAATGCAGCTCTGTGTGTGTGTGTATGTGTTTATTTGAGTTTCAAACACACACACACACACACACACACACACACACTGACTTCCGCTCACGCTGGTATTTTTGGTTGGGGAAAATTAACACTGCCTGGAAGCGAACTTGTCTTGCAGCCTTCGTCGTTCTGCACAAAACACACCGCTGCAGTGCTTGGAGCACACACTTTTGTGTTGGATGTAATCCATATTAGCATCACGCAGACGTGCGAGGCTCTCTAAGCATACGTTTTGCAAAGACTACAGCATCTCTGAGGAGCGCGAGGATAAGAGACGGCAGCTACCTTAGCGTTACATTGTAAGCTTCTTAATCAGCTTTGTTAGCAGTCGCTAAGTGGTTGCACACTTATTATTTTACTTTGAAATATGGCATCGCTCCAGATTTGACTAATCTGTTCCTTCCGTTGAATTCTGTCAGTCAGGAACCGGTTAGATGAAAGGTTTTTCTCTGATTCGTTGTTAATACGAATAACAGCCTGGAACACAGAGGTAAGGCGTAGCTGTTCACTCAAGGGTTCCCATCCAGGGCGTCCGGGTGGCGTGTCAGCCTACCAGCACAGGGATCGCTGGTTCGAATCCCCATGTTACCTCCGGCTTGGTCGGGCGTCCCTACAGACACAATTGGCTTTGTCTGTGGGTGGGAAGCTGGATGTGGGTATGTGTCCTGGTCACTGCACTAGCGCCTCCTCTGGTTGGTCGGAGCACCTGTTTGGGGAGGGGGAACTGGGGGGAATAGTGTGATCCTCCCACGCGCTACGTCCCCCTGGTGAAACTCCTCACCGTCAGGTGAAAAGAAGCGGCTGGCGACTCCACGTGTATGGGAGGAGGCATGTGGTAGTCTGCAGCCCTCCCCGGATCGGCAGAGGGGGTGGAGCAGAGGCCGGGACGCATCGGAAGAGTGGGGTAATTGGCTGGATACAATTGGGGAGAAAGGGGGGGGGGAGATTTCCCATCCTAATGGTCACGTGACAGCAACATGGCCGCTCCTTGAATATGGACCTATTCCGTCTTCTCCTCTGTGCATTTAAGTGTTGTGTTGCTATGGACCCTTGGATGCCTATGTAAAGGGCACCATGGTAAGCATCACGGACTGTCTGATGTACACACACACACACACACACACACTTAGGCACACTTCAGCCCCCCTGCTGCACACTAAGAAAAAGAGACAAGCACACTCACACTCATCTCCCCGAGCTGCCTTGCTCCTCTCAGCGGAGTGATCTCATTGATCATCTGGGCCTCTTGTGTTCGGCTCTGGCTGCGGCTCGCGCACCTGCTGTCTGGCAGAGCAAAGCAACCTTCCCGTCCAAGACCTTCTGTAAATGCTGAAGTATGCGAAGTCTATCAATTAGGCTCAGGTAGCGTCTAGACAGGCCAGTGGGGGGGGGGGGGCTGAAACGCACTGGCATTAACGACGTAATTATGTTTTAGATGGATAATGGCTTATTTACAAAAACCAGTCGCTGGCGGGGTCAGGTTTGCTCCAGATAAAGCAATTTGTTTGATAGACCCTCTGAAACTGCTTGTGCATGCAAATGGCCGTGTTCATTAATAGGTGACTCCTCTCCGCATTGAAAGGAGATGCTATTAGCACCAGACTCTGGGTGCCATTACCCGACAGGAGGAAGTGAGATGGATAGAGCCTTACTCTTCGCGCTTTTACATGTTTGATGTTATTAATTTAGGCCATGGTCTGTGGGAGTCGAATGTGTCGCCTTTTCAAACGCCCCCTCCAGCCCCCTCCGAGCTGTTAATTGACTGCGACACACAGCGCGGACTTGTTCTTCAGTCTAGCTGTGATGTTTGGACTGTGAAGGGCTGCACAGTTGAGGGGGGCGGGCG
This sequence comes from Lampris incognitus, assembly GCF_029633865.1. NCBI lineage: Eukaryota > Metazoa > Chordata > Actinopteri > Lampriformes > Lampridae > Lampris > Lampris incognitus. The sequence goes on from NC_079229.1 coordinate 30,293,243, forward strand.
GTAGTTAGTGGGCTGGTGATGCGACGTTATGGGTGCTACACACACAGTCGGTGTCACTGACACGAACGGAGATGGCCCCGGCCTCGGTGACTCATTAATCATAGGCTGCGTTCAAAGAGGGGATGACAGGCAGCATCGAGTGGTACACCCGCAGGATCTGCAGCATAATGAGGAGCCGAGGAGCCCGCAGATGACATCCCAGGTTGGCGAGCGCGTTATAATGCACGAGCTTTAGTATAAATAAGCGAGCGTCTTTTTGTTTTTTGTAACTCTGGTATCCAGCGGCGGTAAGTAACGAAGTAAAAATACTTAGTTACTTTACTTAGGTATTTTTTCAGGGCTCTGTATCCGTCCAACCAGGGGGGACGTCGCACCCACGTGCTGACACGCTCTCATCGCCCTGCCTCTGGATTCAGTTTGAAACACATGTACACTTATATAGAGTCTAAATCTGCTGTTGGTTGTAAACATATGTGAAACCTTGAGGAGAGAAGAGAGCTTTACTGTCAGTTTTACACAAGGCCAAACTGAAAGTTATCTTTTTTTACATCCCGCTTATCTCTACACGTAGTTTCCAACGCCTAAACCTTACATCCTAACCGTCCATTAGGTTCATAGTAGGTTGTATTCCACTTGCTTTTTACGCTGACTTAGAATTCAATGTGCATTTTAATATGATTTTGCTATCCATTCTGCTTATCCCCCCCCCCCCCCACAAAACTTTCAGCAGTCTTCTTGAAAGCATTTCCTCCACAATGAATTGAAATGAAAAAAAAAAAACTTCCTGGGCTTGACGATGAGGCTGTCAAACAGTAAATAAATAAATAAAAGCCTGGGTCCTCACTACATCAGCGTGTCCCCTCCGAACTGCAGGATAGCGCGACGGGGGGGACGCGGCACTGGCAAAATGATAATGCATTATAGCCTGGCATTTCAAGAGTGGTTGCATCGGCTTTGGCTGACAAGCGGCATATGTCTAAGGTTGTTCCTGCCCCGTGTGAAAGCACTCCTCCACCCCTCGCTGCGGTCCCTGCCACAGTATAAGTCGGCATTCTCCAAGGACTGTGCAGGTGGCGAGGCAGACAGCTTCGGCATAGGGGAGGAGCGGTGGAGGAGAGCGAGAGAGAGAGAGAGAGAGAGAGAGAGAGAGAGAGAGAAGAAAAAGGAAGTGATGCGGTGGCGTAAGTTAGTTACGATGGGCCCACACACACACACCATTAGACGTGTGTGTGTGTATGTGAGTGTGTATATATATATATATATATATATATATATATATATATATATATATAAATTTAGCACAAAAAGTAAGGAAATGTGTGTTTGGTACATTATTTCTTTGTTGTAACAATGCTTCTTGGCAATAGATCTTACATCAGGCAGCTGAGTGTCAGCACCTGGGGTAGCAGAAGCTCAAAACAAGAGTCAGTAGCAACAGCAAAATAAGCTGTTTGGCATTGGCAGAGAAAATCTGGCAAATTTTTCATGGGCGCAACCCACATACTCAGCTCTGCTGCTCATCCCACAAATGCATGTTCCTTACAAATGTGGCGCCCTTTAAAAGGGGAATAAACAGGCTTTCCAATGGTATAAGATTTATTTCCAAGACGCATTGTTACAACAAAGAAATCATCTACCAAACACAAATGTCCTTACTTTTTGTGCTAAGTATATACGTATATATATATATATATATCCATTATCCAAGCCGCTTATCCCAAGCGGGGTCGCGGGGATGCTGGAGCCTATCCCAGCAGTCATTGGGCGGCAGGCGGGGAGACACCCTTGACAGACCGCCAATCCATCACAGGGCCCTATTTCAGCAGCTCTGATATATTCTGTATTTCAAAATTCAATACGATCTGGGAGAGGTTGATCTGAGGGTTTTGGCTGGTGTTCAGTATTATTTATGTTGATAGTCAAATATGTTGATCAGCCCACAGTAAATATGTTGTGTTTTTCTAGAGATAATTATTCTTCTTGATGAGAAACATTGCAATATTTGAGGGGATTTAAGGTGTGTATGTATGTATGTATATATATATATATATATATATATATATATATATATATATATATATATATATATATATATAATTTTTTTTAAATTTTACAGTCGAATGAGTTACCTAGGCCATTGTATTGGGAATAATGGAGAGGTCAGAGAAAGCTTTCAGTACCCTGGACAGCGCCCTGACACGTGGCAACGTATATAGATGGTCAATTACATCAAGTCGACTAATCAACCCACTATAGCTGGAACGTTCACATAGCTACATCTGTTATTGGGAAGGTATGCAGGTTAAAAAAACACATTAGCTTACAGTATATACTATGTATAGCTGACTGGAGCTAACGTTAAGTTTATCTTTGACATCGATGAACCGTTTCTGCCGGTCAGTTTCACCAGCTGCGTCACAGAAGGGAGATGCGTTCATCAGCTGGTCTCCCTGTTGGGAGAAAGCCTTGTCGCTGCGGGGGAAACTTTCAAAAGAAGCAACGATCACAACCCGCACTGACGTGTCATTACTGCGATTCAAAACCCTCTAGTGCACGCGTGTCGTGTCGTGGTGTAATTAATTTGCACAGTAATGAAGTAATTTGTTCGAAGGTGCTTTCCTAATCACACAAGTGGCGGAGGGAAAATGGACCGTCAATCAGACTTGTGTGTTTGTGTGTACAATTAATTAGGACTAACGTTAGTGTACGACCACGGATGTATAGACTCGCTAGCCCATTGCTAACGGGTCTGACCCTTTAGTTGATGGTTAGCGCTGTCGCCTGTGGTGCGGGGAACCCATGTTCTAACCCGTCAACTAAAGGATTCGGGCAGTTAGCAACGGGCTAGCGAGTCTACACGTCCGTGGTCGTATGCTGTTACACTAGCTTGCGCTCCTAACGTTAGCATGGTTGTTGTTACCACCGAGGACGGCGATGTTGAGGCTAGCCGAACCCCTGCATTGCTGCGAGGAGGGGGGTCGGCTGTGGGCTGGTGACTGTTTGTAAAAGAGCCAAAGGAATCTATTTTAGGGAGCTTTGCTGCCTTGTCCTCCTGTTCCTGCTGCTTATATGTGCACATGACAAGATTTTGGTGTCCGAAGCGCCGGGGTTTCTGTTCGCGTTTTAGTTCCGAGCAGTATTGACCAATCGCGTTTGAGTAGGCGGTGACTTCTACAAGAACATGCTTTGGTTGGTAACAGTCCGTGTCGGGAGTGAAGGAGGCGGAACGTCTTGGCTGAAATGGATACAAAAGTACCGATGTCTGTGTGTTATGTGGAGAAACGTTCCATTCGTGTCGACTACTTGTTAAACAGTCCGGTCGTAGACGTCTCTGCTCTCAACTCCAACTCAATTTTTGCGTCTCAAGTGACTACTCCGACTGTGAACAGGGAAGAGGAAGTCAGGTAAGGTCAATTTTATTTGTATCCACCTTATTCCTAGCCCCCATGATACCTCGCGTGAATTATGGGTGCGACTTCCGGCGCGTCCTGTCACTGAACCGGAACTGGCGTTTTCCATGGTAACGGTACACTAACCGTCTTAGAGCGATTTGTACAGCGTCTCATTCATCCATGGAGATCTAGCCAGTGAAATGAGCTAATGATGTAGGAACACAACCTCACGGAGCTCAAAAAGACTGAAATAAGAACACCTCTGCCTTCCGTGTTGGGAAGTTGACGTGAAGAAGTGGCCTCGTATCATAAGCTATTTTGTTGAGTCTGTTGCCTGTGATGGTAAGGCGATGAGCAATTTAAAAAGGCGTACCAATGTCTACACAGCAGTAAAGTCGGCTGGGTGTTATTTAAGGATGTTGGAAACGACCTTGTCTACATAAAAGCAGACACAGAGCCGAGTCAGAGCCTGCACGTATCTCATCATAAGGCTTGGGTGCTAGCATCAGTGACAGGTGACATACAGCAGACCCTCACATCGGATAAGGAACAACTCCCTAAAAAAGAAACCCTTTAACAGGGAGGAAGAAATAAGAAGAAACCTCAGGGAGCATAAGAAAGGAGGGATCTCTCTCCCAAGACGGACAGACATGCGATGGATGCTGTGTTTACACAATTTACAGAATACAACATGGAAAGAGGATAACAGAATTATAATGGAATTATAAAATATATGAAGAATATGATGAGCAGGATGCCAAGTCGTGTCCAGATGCCACCAGAACAGCCCAGGACCTGAGCCATGTCCGACGTCCACCATCACCATGTAGACCTGACAGGAGGACAGACTACACTTGCACACCAGGGGAGACTCGCATCACAGTCTTCATAGGAAACATGAGCGAGCAGCCAGCAGCTACACCGGAAGCCCCGACATATTGGCCGTTGTTGAGACTGATGTTTGAAAGGCATGACTGCTCACTCGCCTTGCAGATGTGCTCAGCTTGTCAGTCTCGAGGTTCAGATGTTGCAGCTATATCGCATCTGTCTCGTCACATGATCAGATAGAGACTTGACACTGGACAACAATATACATACTATCTGGCACTCATGATTGCATATCTATATATGACAAAAATACCAAAAAAAAGAAATGATCGACTTAATTGAATAGTTTCTATACTTTATTTATAGTTGTAGGTGTCACAGGGTTAACAAATCAGTCTCATAAAATCAGTCTCATAAATTTATTAATGATGGTGGTGTTTAATATATTATAATTAAAGTATTCAATTGGCGGAATAATCAAATCGGTCTCATGGAATCAGTCTCATAGAAATATTAACCACTAATTTCAATTGTCAAATATTTATACTTGAACCATTCCGATTGATGGGATGATCAATGTTGCATCAGTTGGAATACTTTGCTTGGCAGGGGATGGCGTCAGTCAATACTGTCACAAAACAGGCAGGACAACTTCTTACGTCAGTGAAAACAGTTTACTAGAACAACCAATCAAAAGAGGAAATCGATTAATGCTAATCAAGACTAACTAATACTAATCAGGTACATTCACTAACAAGCAGCAATGTAGTGATCAAGGCAAAAGGGTGATATGAGTGTGTGTGTGGGTGTGTGTCGGATGCGTTGAGGAAATGGCACTAAAAGAACAAAGGCAGGTTAGGTAGGTAGGTAGGTGGGGGGGGGGGCAAACCGCTTATCCTACTCCCTGGGTCGTGGGGATGCTGAAGCCTGAAAATAATTTTTCCAACAAAGAAACAAAAACTGCAAGTAGCAAATGAACAGAAGAAAGGTAAAACGGTCTGTCGAGCAAACTGTTTGGTTCAGTGTGCGCAACTGAATAGCAAAATGAATTCAAACAATAGCGCTTTTCACAAGCAACCCGGGGAGATTAAAAAATAAAAATAAAATTAAAGGGGCGTCTGGGGGGCGTGGCGGTCAATTCCATTGCCTACCAACACGGGATTGCCGGGTCGAATCCCCGTGTTACCTACGTCTTGGTCGGGCGTCCCTACAGACACAGTTGGCTGTGTCTGTCGGTGGAGAGCCGGATGTGGGTATGTGTCCTGGGGCCTCATGTATCAATCGTTACCATGGGCAAATTTGTTCTTACACACCCATGGAATTTTTAGCCCTCAATATTGTCTGACAGCAGCGGCAAAGCATGGTGGTTATTTCTAATTCCTTCCTCCTAGCATCTATTGTCTACCTCTTGCAACGAGCAATCTCCCGCGCCTGCAAAGACATCAGTGTTAGCCAGTCGCTGTCTAAATTCAGGGGTTACCCAGGTTCTACACTGCTCTCTGAGACAAACTTCAGGGCTAAAACAATCCCACGGGTGTGTACGCACAGTTTTGCCCATAGTAACGATTCATACATGAGACTAGCGCCTCTTGTGGTCAGTCGGGGCATCTGTTCGGGGGGGAGGAGGACTGGGGGGAATAGTGTGATCCTCCCACGTGCTACGTCCCCCTGGTGAAACTCCTCGCTGTCAGGTGAAAAGAAGCGGCTGGCGACTACACGTGCGTCGGAGGAGGCATGTGGTAGTCTGCAGCCCTCCCCGGATCAGCAGAGGGGTCAGTTGGACGGATACAATTGGGGAGAAAAAGGGGGAAATCCTAAAAATAAAAAAGCAACAAAAAAAAACAAACAAACTAATAATCGGCCTATGTAACACTTCCTGTGTGACTCAGTCTGTATCTCTAGATCATGGATGAGTTCCACTAACAACACCTTTTCACGTGAGATAGTTAAGACCATCTATTAAACTAACCGCAACTACACTGTTAGGCCTATGCCCAGATACCAGCCTCGGTTGGGATCTGTCGTCCACGGCGACCAGCGCGGGGCACAGGTACGGGAAAACAGTCTCTTTTCTCCCGCCAGCTCGTCAGCTGAAAGTCCTCATCGCTCCGTCCGTTGTCTTAGGATTTTGAAGGAGTCTTAGTTGCGATTACGTCGACGTTTAAGAAACAAAAGGGCTCCGGTCGCCTCCTCTTTCGGTGGAAACTGCGTGTGTTGCAGGAAAACTTAATCGGTTTTAACAGCTGGTTTGCGGATGAACAGGACTAGGTTATCTTCCAATGAAACCGTGGCCAGCGGTAATGTGAAGACACGTGGTCCTTTGCAGAAGGGGTATATCCGAGTGCTTATGGGTGCACGGTCCACAGCGAGAGGCAGCGAATTTCAACTCCGCCGCTGTTTTAAGGGTAAACTTGCGTCATTGGATACAGTATGACTATAACCAAGGTGACTGAGAAGGTGGGTGGAGGGAGATCACCTGTGAGGTTGAGCAGGGAGTTATGGGTATTGTCGTCCATTATGGGTATCGTCGCCCCTACATAGTTCTTTTATAGATCATGCAGAGTAAGCAAATAACTTCGTGGTAGACAAAACCCATGATGGAGATGGGTTTGGCTTTTTAAGGGCATGTGTAGTAAATAGCACCGTTTTATAATTTAAAGTAAGTTCTTCTTTGAACGCAGGCGTATTACCGAGGTGGCAATCTGAATCACTCGCAAGGGCCCGCTATCCGCCCAACACGTTTTTTGGAAGGCTCGCTCTTTACCCCTCTCCCACACACACCCCACAGGCCCCAGCGCAACAGCACTGCCTGCACTGTCTATATTTACACCACTGGAGTGATGGCGTCAGTTTGTTGGAGAAGTACAGGCAGACAGAGGTACTTAGGTGAAGATAAAAGTTCTACTTTGAGAGGAAGTCGAGATAAGTAGAGACCCCACCAGAACCCCCCCCCCCAAAAAGAAGTCTGGAACAACAGAAGTGGGGAACACACAAAGGTGAGAGATGTGAGGAAAATGAGAAAAATGGGATAATAAGTATTTGGATTGTGGAGATGGGATGATATAGGACGTTATCGCGGATTGCGATTAAAAAAACACTCACAAAAAGTTGATCGTAGGGACTTTCCATTATCGGAATAATCCTAAATGGAGATGTCTGTGAATGTTCTCATTCATCCAGGTCATGGTTATCCAAAGGAGTTGAATCAAGTGCAATTGGACTTGGTATATATCCGTGAAGACGTTTCGCCTCTCATCCAAGAGGCTTCCTCAGTTCGTGCCTTTCTGACTAGACCAAGCTAGTCTGACTGGCTGGTGATGAGACTCAGAATTTATCCTCTAGGAGTCGTTGTCAGAGCTATTGATGTCCATGGCTCTTCATGTTCCGATGTTTACCAACGCCTGTCGCTAACAGAGCCATAGATATGAGTTTGGCTGCGTCCGTCATTATCGGAGCTATTGATTTGCATTTGTTTAGCAGCGACGGTCGTTGGGGGTGTTAGTTTCAACTTTATTGTTCAGTGGTCATGAGAGTGGTTGGAGCCGTTAGCGACCGACTGTTGTTCTTGGAGGCTAGGCTTCTTTAGTCTCCTGGGTAGAGATGAAAGGACGGCATTGTAAGTGGGAGATAGGTGGTGTCGCAGACCTCCTCCTCTGTTGAGGGATGGTTTTTCCAGTTTCGCATAGATGGCTTCCTTCACCCCTCTTTCACACCATCTATCTTCTCTGTCCAAAATGTGTACGTTGCTGTCCTCGAAGGAGTGTGTCTTCTCCTTTAGGTGTAGATAGACTGCTGAGTCTTGTCCTGAGGAGTTTGGCCTCCTGTGTTGAGCCATCCGTTTGTGTAGTGGTTGATTGGTTTCTCCTATGTATAGGTCAGTGCAATCCTCATTGCATTGTACAGCATACACCAGATTGCTTTTCCGGGTGTGTGGTACATGGTCTTTGGGATGAACAAGTCTTTGTCGGAATGTGTTGCTGGGTTTGAAGTATACCGGGATGCGGTGTTTGTTGAAAATTCTCCTGAGTTTCTCGGAGACCCCAGAAACATACGGGATGACTGTGCTATTCCTTCTGTTCCTTTTCTCCTCGTCGCTCACCTGGTTGGTCTTTTTGGAACATGTTGCAGTTTTCACAAAGGTCCAACTGGAGTAGCCGCAGGTTTTTAAGGCTCCCCTAAGGTGTTTGTGTTCTTCCCGTTGGGCCTGAGTGCTGCTGGGCACATTGTCAGCTCTGTATTGCCGAGTTCTGATGACGCTCAGTTTGTGTTCCAGCGGGTGGTGTGAGTCGAAAAGTAGATATTGGTCTGTGTGTGTAGGTTTCCTGTAAACCCCAATGTGGAGGCTCCTGTCTCCCCCAATGTAGACGTCACAGTCCAAGAAGGGCAAACTGTTGTTCTTTACATCTTCCCTTGTGAACTTAATGTTCTTGTCCACTGAGTTGATGTGTTTGGTAAACGCTTGCACCTCTTGTGTTTGGATTTTGACCCATGTGTCGTCCACATATCTGAACCAGTGGCTCGGAGGTGTTCCTCTGAAGGAGTTCAGGGCCCTGTGTTCTACCTCTTCCATATGTAAGTTGGCCACAATGGGCGATACTGGTGAGCCCATTGCACAGCCGTGTTTCTGTCTGTAAAACTGGCCCCTGAATTGGAAATATGTAGTGTTCAGGAAAAGGTCCAGTAGTTGGCAAATCTGGTCTGGACTGAGGTTGGTCCTATTGTGGAGAGTGTCGTCCCATAGCAAACGTTGCCTCACAGTTTCCAAAGCCTCCATGGTTGGGATGCAGGTGAATAACGAGGTCACGTCGTAAGATACCATGGTTTCATCCGGTTCCAGTTTTACGCCTTGGACCTTGTCCACGAAGACAATGGAGTTATGGATATGGTGAGGTGTTTCGCCCACTAAAGGGGTCAAGATGTTGGCTATATGTTTGTCAATGTTGTACGTGACCGAGTTTATGCTGCTGACGATGGGCCTGAGGGGAGTTCCATCTTTATGGATCTTAGGGAGTCCATATATGCATGGAATGTTATCTTGTGGGTAGAGACGGTGGTATTGTACCCGATCAATGGTTCCTCCTTTCTGTAGTTTCTGTAGGGTACTATATTATTCTCCTCTTGTAACCACTAGTAGGATCGCGTCTCAGAGGTTCATAGGTGTTGGTGTTGCTGAGTAATGACGTGATCTTGGCGTGGTAGTCTGTTGTGTTGAGGATAACCGTGCATCTCCCCTTATCTGCTGGAAGGATAGTGATGTTTTCGTCCTTGCTCAGGGCTGTCACGGCTTTCCTTTCCTCCATGGTTAGGTTGGAAGGAGGGAGTTTCGCATTGGACAGAGCTGCTGATACCTTTAACCTAAGCTGTTCCGCCTCGGTTTCCGTTAGCTTGTTTTTCCTTATGGCTGATTCTGTGGATGTGATGAGGTCAACTATAGGTAGTTGTTTGGGTGTCATAGCGAAGTTCAGCCCTTTGGCTAAGACCTCCTTCTCTGATTGTGAAAGTACCTTGTCCGACAGATTCTTGATCCATCTGTTCTGCGTTCCGTTTTGTGTGGGATGTTCTGTCTTTTGTCTCCAGGTAAGTATATCTGCTTGGCTACTGTTGTTGGTTCGTCGCTGTAAGTTTTGAAACTTCCTTGTCTGCCTTTCTTTGGTTTTGTGGTGTTGAGATAGTTGGGCTTTCTTGGTGAAATCAGTAATCCTCTCCAAGACCGCACCAGGCAAGTGGGATGTTATTTGCTGGAGTTGGATATATCTCCTAAATGGAGATAATCGTAATCCTCACATGACTGATTTTAAAAAGCTGTCGGCAGGTCAGATCTGTAACTTCGGGATAAGGCTTGGCTCTAACCGGGAATCCCCATTGGAAACGCGACGTAAACTGGCATCCAAACTAGTGCTGCACGATTAATCTAATCTCAGTCGCCATGTCAGCCTGAGCGATCATACAATCGCAGAAGGCTGTGGTTTAATTAAATAATACAATTTGTGTGTGAACGTCTGTTTGTGTGCAGTCTGCATATCTACGCCCATAATTAAGAGATGACCGATCAGTCTCTGTTTAGGCAGTGAAGCGTGTGTCGGTCACGGTCACATAACTATCCGATGTGCTGTGTGCCAACCAGAAAGAAGGAAAAAATGTATACCAATGACAACGAGAAGGTTAACGCCGATGAACTGGTGGCAAAACAAAAAAACAAAACACGACCTCTGGTATATGGCGATATTTTGGATTCAAGCTCAGCGACATTGAGCAGAAAGAGGTACTGTGTAAAACGTGCAAAATGAAAGTCGCTTCATGTCGCAGCAACACGACACATTTTTTTTTTTGCTATATAACTGTTGAATTTTGATTCAGTATATTGTAATGATCACGGATGAATAGGCTCGGTAGCCCTTGGCTAGGGGTCGGACCCTTTAGTCGACTGGTTAACGTCGTCGCCCGTGGTGCGGGAGATCCGAGTTCGCGTCCCGGCTGTGACGGTCCGGCCGAGCTGCCCCCCGAATTCGCTACAATATTGTTAATATACACGCTCGTTTGTATTCCTAATGCCCGGTACCATACGGTGAATAAGTTCAAAGCACTTATAAAGCGGGATATTTGTGTGACTTAAAAAGCAGTCTGTGCAGATTAAGCTTCACTAAACGCATCAAAAATTGATTAACAGTGTTTTAAAAAAACGCAGAGTAATTGTGGATTCATACATTTAATAAAATGGAAGCGTATCTGGCGTCGAGCCCTTCCCACGGATCCCCTCAGCTACAGCGCCCGCCTGAGGCCGTCTTGCGGGGTCTCCCCCCCGGGATATGGAAATGTGACTTTAGAGAACGAATAATTAATATAGTTCCAGTATGTTTTTGTGCACTTTTGAGAGTTTTAAGCATATTTGATGATTATCGGGGTAAAGATGTGAATTGCAATTATTTTGACCAGGATAATCGTGACGTGACATTTTCTTATCGTCCCACCCCCCATGTGATTAAGAGAGATGAAGTGGGGGTTTGTATAAAGCACCATATAAATGTAATTATTGTTATTATTATTTTATACAGTAGGTAGTATGCTGCTGTGGTTAGCCCTGTCAGCTTGCAAAAGAGGGTTCCGGGTTCAATCTGATCCTTCTGTGTATAGTTTGCGTATTTTCTCACAGGTTTGCTCCAGATACTCCGGTGCCTTTAGTGGCCATAATAATAATTATGTGGTGAGCTGGCGTGGAAGAATGAGTTGAGAGGCAGAGAACGCTTTAATCACAACTCCCATGCCCCATAAACGGCATGACCCCAGGAGTGCTCTTTTATTTACACACCAAGCAGAACTACATTTAACAAGAATCCTCCTCCAGGTCACAACTGGAGACGTTAGTCTAAGCCACAGTCCTTCAGTCATTCAGTCAGTAAATGACCTTCTACTTAGTCCGAGTCGAACCCCAAACAAACAACACAACCCAACAGTCCCATGAGCCCCTATGCTCCCCCAGCATGGAGTCGCCGACAGTCAGAGCGACCGCCTCCTCCGGTCACTACATAACCCCCACCAGAGGGGTCAGTTGTCCTTGACGCTCCCATCACCCAGTACATTCATTCATTCATTATCCAAGCCGTTTATCCTAATCAGGGTCGTGGGGATGCTAGAGCCTATCCCAGCAATCATTGGGCAGAAGGTGGGGAGACACCCTGGACAGGCCGCTAGGCCATCACAGGGCCTACTCACACACACACACACACATTCACATTCACACTTAAGGACAATTTAGTACGGCCGATTCACCTGACCTACATGTCTTTGGACTGTGGGAGGAAACCGGAGCACCCGGAGGAAACCCACACAGACACAGGGAGAACATGCAAACCCCACACAGAGGACGACCCCCAAGGTTGGACTACCCTGGGGGTTTGAACCCAGGACCTTCTTGCTGTGAGGCTACCACGCTAACCACTGCGCCACCATGCTGCCCACAAAAGGAAAATTAAATCAGAAAACTAAAATAAAAAGAAAAAAAATCCTGCTAAGAGGGGAAAAAAATACATACTCCCTCAAATGTCCAGGGTGTTGCTGCTGGTGAGCAGATGGCCCAAAGCACCGTGTGTCATAGGCCCTCTTCTGCCACACTCAGGAGCCAGGCCCAGGAGTCGCAGCAGTGTACATGCAGCTCCCTGAGGCGGTGGAGAGTCTTGGCGTTCCCGTAGTGCCCTTCCCCCCATCGAGCCATGGACCATCTGGAGAACCTGGGGATGGAGCACACAGGGCACCAATAGCTGCAGGAGGTCTCTCCCTTATCCCGGAACTTTCCACCTCCGGTACGCCAAGCCATCACGGAGCTTGAAGTTGCCCCATTGAGAGTGGTAGGCCTTTACCTCGGCCCCAGCGTTGACACCTCTGTCCACTCGGGGCGCCGCCCCATCTCTAGCCAGCCCCTCACCAGCGCCAGGGTCTTGTCTGCCTCCTGCTGATGTCTCAGTTGCTGCATGCTCAATGTGAACCACCTCTCGTTGTTTGTGGTCTGGACGGCCGCCACCGTCGGTGTCATTTGGCCCCGTTCCTCCCTCCGCTGGCAGCAGCAGCACTCCAATGTTGCACCAGGGCTCTCAGGCTGCTGAGCGGTGGCTGTTCGGCGACTGCCTCGCCAGTCCTTGAGCCCGCTCCTCCCCGGGCCGGACTGGAGCACCACAGTCTTTGTACCAAGGGTGATGGTTGCCTCCAACATGTTAACACGGGCTCTCCAGTAGGTCAGCAGGTCCAGGCCGATGATTCATGGGTCTTGGATGCTGGCGAGCCAGAGCTCAAGCGCCAGCTCCTGGTCTTCAGTCCGGGCTTACAGTGACTTCTTCCCTCTCATGCCAGCCTTCTCTCCTGTCTCTGTCATCAGCTGGGTGTTGGCTGGTGACCATGCCACCGAGAGTTGGCAGGTGGTGTCCGGGAGGACACAGGTCACACAGGGAAATGGTAGACCCCGTGTCTACCAGGGCCCGGCGGGATCAACCGTCGAGTTGGCAGTCCAGATACAGTCCCTTGGTGTGACCTAGGCGGCCAACCAGTGTGCATCGGCTGTGAAGGGGGGCTGGAGACTGGAGTACGGTACCCTCACTAGGCCACTCCACCATCGTTCCCCCGTCAGCCGGGTGACTCTGGCTTTCAGTGCCAGTGCTGGGCAGTTGTGGGTTATGTGACCAGGCTTTTCACACCAGTAACAGCAGTCAGTTGGCCGGGGTGGAAATCAGCTGGGTGTTGGAGGCCATCACCGAGACTGCTATGGTGGAAGCCTAACTTAGTAGGCCTCTTCATCATCGTCGGCCAATCGGACATGCGGTTGAAGAGCGAGGGCATTCTGCTGGGTAAGCCGCATGGAGAGTACCACCTCGGCCCATTCAGCTTCACAGATAGCCTCGCTGAGGGACTAGGGTGTGGCAAGGCGTATATGCTGACGCAACTGCTCCGGTGTGAGCCCCTGCAGGAAAGCATGGAGGGCCAGCTCCTCTTGGGCGGCAGCATTGAACTGCAGGTAACGATTTTAGGCATGTAGCTACACAACTGTGGCGAAGGTATCCAGGCTCTCTCCCTCTTGGTGGCTGCAGCTGGCTAGCTGCTCCCTGCTCCAGTCAGTGAAGGGTAGTTGCCCGAATCGCCTCTCCAGCGCCAATGGTCAGGGCTTAGAGGTCCCTCTGCTTCACTGGGGCTAGGTTGAGAAGCACCTGTAAAGAATTTCCCTCCAAGGCCAGAGCCAGGTCGATGGCAACTTCCTCCTTGCTCCATCCGTTGTGCCATTGCCTCTAATGGACTTACAAGAGGTACGGCTCTAGCTGTGTCATCCCGTTGTACCTGGGTAGCTTGGCTGGTGTTCTATGTGCAGTAGCCCACCTGGTCGCTAGGGGGTGGTCGCAGGTAGCAGGCATTCCCCAGTATTGGCCCTCTTGGCCTCTAGGGGGCGTTCGGTGGCGATGGGCAGTAGATGTTCCCCTTTATTGGCCCTCCTGGCCTCTAGGGGGCAGTGAGGAAGCGGTGCACTGGAGCCATGGGCTGGAAAACTTCCATCACTGGTGGGCTCTGTCTTTTGCCATGCCACGTTTCCAAGCGCCAACGGGTCTGCTCAATGTCTCGCTCCAGTCTTCAATCCCACTCCTGACACCAGTGCGGCGAGGCAGCGTGGAAGAATGAGTTGAAAGGCAGATATCTCTTTTTTTTTTTTTCCCCCCCAAAATTATTTTTATTGGCGCTGTAGGTACCAATAAAGTATCCAATATTAACAAATATTGCCACATTTTATATTTTTAGAAGAAATGCAAAACAAACAGAACAGACAAAACAATCAATAGACCCCCCCCCCCGTGCCTTAGGAGTACCGGAAAATAAAATGACAATACCATATCTCAGTGTCATCTGTTCATAATAGGTTCACGGGTTTACATTGATTGTCTCTTAGCCAAGAGCATTAAACAATGTACATTTATAAAATACATGTAAAAAGTAAGCAAGCCAGCCAAAGCTGCAAGGGTACAGATGAATAATGACAAATCCAGCATAGTTTTGATAGACTTAGGACAGGTCTCTCATCACCATCTGATTTCTGCTCCGAGGGTAATACAGACAGGTTTGCAAAATAGGAAAGGAAAGGCTGCCATTTGGAGTAAAAACGTTCTTTTGATCCCCTCAAAGTATATTTATTTTTTTCTAAGGTTAAATATGACATTATATCTTTTAACCACCCAGAATGTGATGGTGATGAGGAAGATTTCCAGGTTAAAAGAATCCTTCGGTGAGCCAGAAGAGATATGAATGCAACAGTATCACTTTCTTTTGTGTTCAAGGATAAGAGCAAATTATTTGTTGGTACTCCAAAGACGGCGATTTGTGGATTTGGTTCAATTGGGACCCCTAAGACATCTGAAAGGGTGTTGAAAACTAAAGACCAATTATTTTGAAGAGCGGAGCATGACCAAAACATATGGGTCAGATCTGCAGGTGAGTGAGAGCAACGGTCACACCGTGGATCTAAGCCTGGATATATATCTCAGCTAGCCTGGCTTTATTAAAATGGATTCTATGTAAAACCTTAAATTGAATGAGTGTTAGGCTGGCACATGATAAGGAGGAGTTAACCCATTTTAACGCTCCCTCCCAATAGTCATCTGTTAGCTCAATATCTAGTTCCTTCTGCCAGTGTGCTTTGATTTTCTCAGTTGAATGATTTTCCAAGCTTAAGAGGCACTCATACAAGAATGATATTAGCCCTTTTTGAGCAGGGAGGATAGTGTTTAACTTATTTTCCCAAGCGACTTGGGGTGGAAGAGAAGGAATGAGGGAAATTGTTTATGTATAAAGTTAAGCACTTGAAAAAACCCAAACATATTGGAGCGAGGTAAATTGTATTTTTTATGTAGATCATAAAAGCAGGGAAATGTGTCATTGTGAAATAAATCTTTAAAACACTGTAGACCTACATTTTTCCACTTAGAAAAAGTAGAGTTGAGGGAGGGAATAGATGATTGCTGGTGATAGGTCCTAATACAGATGATGTTTTGAATTTGTAGTGATGCCGGAATTGGATCCATATTTTTAAAGTAGAACGTAGTATAGGGTTTGAGGTGTAGTGAGATGGTTTTAGAGGGAGTGATGAAAAGACTAATGCTGGAAGTGAAGACAAGTGACATGATTGAGAGTTAAGCCACCCATTTCTTTGTTTTGTTGAAGAGGAGTATGGCTAATTCTGGGGTGTTCACCTCCCCAAATAAAATGGCTGATTGTTTGATTATTTGTGCGAAAAAATGTTTTAGGGAGAACTATAGGGAGACACAGGAAAACATATAAAAACTTCGGGAGAATGTTAATTTTTACTGATTGGATTCTACCAGTTAATGTTAGTGGTGGGCTACTCCATCTATTGAAATCAAGTTTCATTTGATTTAACAGTGGGGTGAAATTTGCTGTGTAAAGAGAGGAGAGGGAGCGAGTAATTTTTATACCAAGTTATTTAAAACCTGAATAGGATAAGTGAAATGGGGTTGAAGCTTGTCAAATTTGTAGGGCTTTCTCATTGATGGGAAAGCATTCACTCTTATTAAAAGTTTAATTTGTACCCAGAAAATGACCCAGAATCCTCAAGGAGTGAAACAATTGTTAATATGCAAGATTCAGGGTCAGTTAAATACACTAATAAATCATCTGCATACAAAGCCACACAAAGCTCAACCCTTCCTCCTCTCACACCTTGTAATAATGGTGAAGTCCATAGTGCTATGGAAAGTGGTTCAATGGCTATAGCGAAAAGCAGTGGGGATAGGGGGCACCCTGTATGAGTTCCCCTAGAGAGCTTAAAGAATGGAGACCATATAGAGGTCGTGCAGACCGAAGCTTGTGGTGAGGAATAGAGAAGACGGATCCATGCGATAAGATTATTACCAAAACCAAATTTGTCAACTACTGTGAATAAATATACCCATTCAATTTGGTCAAAGGCCTTCTCCGCATCTAGGGATATGACCACTTTCAGAGAAGAGTTGTTGCTGGGAGAGTAGATGATATTTAAAAGTTAATGAATATTTGAGAATGAATGCTGATTTTTTAATTAATCAATTAATTAATTTTTTATTATGAAGCCCGTTTGGTCTTCAGAGATGACATTTGGAAGGATTGGTTTTAAGCGGAGAGCAAACACCTTTGCAATGATCTTGACATCTACATTAAGAAGTGAGATAGGACAAAAGGATCCACAGTTAGTGGGGTCCTTGTCTTTCTTAAGTAGAAGAGATATGGATGCTTGACAGAGTGTCGAAGGTAACTGACTTTTTTCAATTGAGTCTTGGAACATATTAAGCAAAAGAGGAGAGACTTTGTTAGCAAACTTATTAAAGAAATCGGTAGGATAAGGTGCGGTGTATGGGGCAACTCCCGTGCCCCATACACCGCACAACCCCGGTAGTGCTGTTTTATTCACACACCAACCAGAACTACATTTAACAAGAATCCCCCCGAGGTCACAACTGGAGACATTAGTCTAAGTCACGGTCTTACAGTCAGTCAGTCAGTAAATGATCTTCTACTTAGTCCGAGTCGAACCCCAAACAAATAACACACCCCCATCATGAAAAGAACATTGAACATGTAAAAATACAACATAAATCATTACAATTTTAACCCATGAGCCCCTTCACTCCCACAGCGCGGAGCCACTGACAGTCAGAGCGACCGCCTCTTTCGATCGCTACAATAATAATATCATCATCAAAACTCTTTTTACAATAGTAGTAATAATTATGATAGTAATTCTTCACATTGTTATTCTATCAAAATTATAATCAAATTATCACTGAATTTATTCACTCTCTACAGCTGTTTTAATCCAGTTGAGGGGGCGGGGAGCTGAAGGGTATCTTGCCCATGATTAGTAACAATATTATCGCTACTGATTATCACCAAAGCCTTGTCAATACAGTGCAAATTAGTCTTTCTGGCCAGTAATGCTTGCTGAATGTAAACTGGGATTGAGAGAGAGGAGGAGAGGACAAGATCAGGTTTGCACACACATGGAATTTAAACCCGGGTCATGGCTCTCTCAGTGCACTTAACATAGAATAACTACACTACAGCACAACTATCTTCAGATATATACACAAGGATTGGCTTATACAGGCGAAATAAGAGGTGATAAAGTGCAATGGTGCAGAGACTATATTAGAGATGCTGAAATAGATGTTAGCAGGTTACTTACATAGATGCTTGAGGTAGATGGACATGACAGAGCATACCAGTACACTTGCAATGTACAGTACAGTATATACAAAATGGTTGGATTTATTGACAGTGTTAAGACACTGTTTGAATGACAGCCTGCAGGGAGAAACTGTTTTTATATCTGGTTGTTTTGGGGTACAGTGCTCGGTAGTGCCTACCAGAGGGGAGGAGTTGGAAGAGGTTGTGACCAGGGTGTGAGGGAAGAGCAAGATGGCAGGGAATAAAGTATGTATGGTGTGTGTGTGTGTGTGTGGGGGGGGGGATGTTAGGGTTAGGGGTGTAGCAGCAGAAATGGACCTCGTCACCCCAGGCCAGCCTGCAGATGTTCCAACATACAAAGGTCCCAGTCACCTGTGATCACCAACAGCTTGACTACAGTAGCCTGGTCTCCTTCGCTGCAGACTGGGCGGGAGACGGATAGAAAAAAACGATGGACTATTGTGTCTGTCGGGGGAGTGCAGACAGACAGGCCCCTGGGAGGCTAATGAACCGCTATGTCTCTACAATTGCACATAAATACAATGCACCGCAACCACCTGATTGCTGCTGCCTCCGAAATTGAACAGCCTGTCGGGGATAATGGGGTGTGAAAACCTCTGCCCTTTGTTATAAATAACCAAAGCATAAAAATATAACACTGACTGATGTGATGACGCTCTTCCTCGTGCGTGTATGAGCTCTCCGTGTGTGTGTGTGTGAGTGTGCGTGCGCTCGCCCGCGCTTGTGTGTGTGTTTGTACATGTGTGTGCTGAGTGAGCTTGTCCCTGCAGAATCTGGAGAGCCGTGTAGCTCCATGTGTGCATGCGCTCTATGACGAGGCAACCAGTTCCTGTAGGCAAACGCATGTACAAAATATTTATGAGGGCATTGGCGCTGTACATCACGTTTGCATCCCATTACTGATTTCTGTGACAAGATTCAGGCTCTCTAACAGACAGACAACCTGAAAACAAGCAGTGTAGACTCGTACAGCAATTCAAGATTTACTCATAAAACAGCCGTTTAGAAACCTGGCACTCATCCATCCATTATCCGAACCGCTTATCCTGCTCTCAGGGTCGTGGGGATGCTGGAGCCTATCCCAGCAATCATTGGGTGGCAGGCGGGGCGACACCCTGGACAGGCTGCCAGGCCATCACAGGGCCCACACACACACACACACACACACATACATACATACATACATACATACATACATACATACATACATACATACATACATACATACATTCACAGCTAGCGACAATTTAGTATTGCCGATTCACCTGACGTACATGGGAGGAAACCACAGCACCTGGAGGAACCCCCAAGGTTGGACTACCCCGGGGCTCGAACCCAGGACCTTCTTGCTGTGAGGCGACCACGCTAACCACTGCGCCACCGTGCCGGCACTCAATCAAACCAAATTCCCTTCGCAGAGTGGTCCATGATTTTTAATACCCCTTCCCACGCAGAGGCTGAACACATCTCAAGTCTTCACAAACATACAAACACATCAGCCAGTGATCCAAAAAATAAATTTAGCATTTCCAAGGGCTGTGTCTACCTTCTGAAACACACACACACAGGTAAAAGACACAGGCGCTCTTGTTGAGTGAATGGTTCTGCTCCTGACTGCCTGCCTCCACATCAGCCTGTCGCATGTAAAGATAACATATTCTCATTTCTTGATGTCATATATTAACACTTTCCCAAAGTGTTGATATATGACGTGCAAATTGCTTTTCAGCACCTGTATAGAGATGCAGCGGATGTTCCATAGACTCCAGTGTTACACTCCCAGCCCGATACAGGAATTGGATAGTGGTTACGGTTAGGTAGTCATTAACCCGCCGTGACGGGTACTGACGCAGAAAGGTCCCTTGTGCGTCATATATCAGCATGTTGGCAAAGCGTCAATTTGTGAAGCCAGTGGGGCGTCCGGGTGTTGTAGTGGTCTATTCCGTTCCCTACCAACACGGGGTTCGCTGGTTTGAATCCCAGTGTTACCTCCGGCTTGGTCGGGCGTCCCTACAGACAATTGGCCGTGTCTGTGGGTGGGAAGCCAGATGTGGGTATGTGTCCCGGTCGCTGTACTAGCGCCTCCTCTGGTCACTCGGGGCGCTTGTTCGGGGGGGAGGGGGAACTGGGGGGGATAGCGTGCTCCTCCCACGCGCTATGTCCCCCTGGTGAAACTCCTCATTGTTAGGTGAAAAGAAGCGGCTGGCAACTCCACATGTATCAGAGGAGGCATGTGGTAGTCTGCAGCCCTCCCCGGATTGGCAGAGGGGGTGGAGCGGTGGCCGTGACAGCTCGGAGAGTGGGATAATTTGCCGGATACAATTGGGGAGAAAAAGGGGGAAACATAAAAAAAAACTGTATGTAGGGTCCAGCATCCCCACAACCCTGAGAGCAGGATAAGCAGTTTGGATAATGGAGGGGTGGATGGATGGAAGTATGAAGCCAGTGGATGAGAATAGGCTTGTGTAGAGCTGATTGTGACTCTATGCAACGGACGTCGAGTACTTGTGTATTTATCCATGTGCTCCTGTCAATACGTCACACTTTTTTGTACTCTGCTTTTTTTGTGGCATTTTCTTTTTTACCGCTCTCGCTTGGTTGAATTTCCCAAATGCGGTGAGATAAAGTGTATCAAATCATATTGTCCGCTGAAATATCAAATGGTATTGTGTTGTGAAGTGTGCTCACTTAAAGCTACCGGTACAGCTGTTGAGATATTTGTCTCATATCACATTGCTTTTCTTCAGTTTATTGGCATTTGTGTTGATTAGGGCATATTGCACGAGGCTTGTTTGTATACTGTTGCCATAACGTGTCCATGAGAGGAATGATTTGTGCTCGTAGCGATATAACACAGTGGGTGGTACGTCACAAATTCAGTCCCAGTAATACGGTTTTGTCATGAAGTGTTTGATTTTTTTTTTTAAACTTGTTACCACATTGTCTAACTTGCCCACTCTGCTACATTTGCGCCACCTCCATGTCCCGGATGAGGGATTCCTCCTCTGATGCTCTTGATGAGGTTCAATCAAGGCTCAAAGTATAACGGGTGTTATCTGCTGTCGTTTACTGTACTGTTTTCTCACTCTGCAAATGGAAATTGGCGGCAAAGTGGCCCAGTGGTTAGCGCTGTCGCCTCACAGCAAGGAGGTCCTGGGTTCGAACCCTGGGGTTGTCCAACCTTGGGGGTCATCGCTGGTCGTCCTCTGTGTGGAGTTTGCATGTTCTCCCCATGTCTGCGGTGGGTTTTCTCCCGGTCTGTGGTTTTTCCCGCCGTCAAAAAGACATGCATGTTAGGGTTAATACTCCTGTCCATGCCCCTGACTGAGGCATGGCAAGAAGAACTGGAGTTGGTCCCCCGGCGCTGCAGCTGCCCGCTGCCCCTAGCTACACAGCTAGGATGGGTTAAATGCAGAGCATGAATGTCCCCATGGAGATTAATAAAGTATATCAAAATAAAAAAGAATCAAAAGGGATACAAATAGAGTTGTGTCTCTGCCAACAGCCACAGTCAAGTGTGGCCCCGATCAAGATCCTGATCCTCTGCTTATGCCCTCTTGTAAACCCCCCCGAATAAGAGCATCAACTCAAATATAAAAGTTTTGGCTTTGCTCTAAAGCTGTTTTCCAATGCTGCCAGCCGACACTGGCTCGTAGTCAAGTCCCAGACAGAAGTTAGAAGTGCCTGTTTCAGGAGTGGCCATGCTGGCTGGCAGACCCCCGCATCCCAAATAGAGGCAGAGAAATAAGAAAAGAGAAGTAAATCTTCATCCATCCATCCATCCATTATCCAAACCACTCATCCTGCTCTCAGGGTCGCGGGGAGACACGATCATAAAGGGCTTCACACAAGTTAAAAAAAAAAACAAAAAAACAAAAACGACCAGTACAACACCGAGGACAACTTCAGCCATGGCAGATTAATTCCATTCCATTCCATTATCCCGACCGCTTATCCTGCTCAGGGTTGCGGGGATGCTGGAGCCTATCCCAGCAGTCATTGGGCGGCAGGCGGGGAGACACCCTGGACAGGCTGCCAGGCCATCACAGGGCCCACACACACACATTCACACCTAGGGGCAATTTTAGTACCTCCGATTCACCTGACCTTTGGACTGCGGGAGGAAACCAGAGGACCCAGTGGAAACCCATGCTGACACGGAGAGAACATGCAAACTCCATACAGAGGACGACCCCGAACGACCCCCAAGGTTGGACTACCCCGGGGCTTGAACCCATGACCTTGTTGCTGTGAGGCGACCGCGCTAACCACTGTGCCACCGTGCCGCCGGCAGATTAATAAGATATCTGAAAACACATGTTCGTTATTCATTATTGCTATTACATTGTGTTTAGCATAAAAGTGTCTGCCAGGGACTAATATCAACTTATCTTACCATCAAAAATATATTTAGATTTTTTTTTTCATCTGTGGTGTCTCTTGTTTTTTTTTTTGGCAAGGAAATTTCTCATTTCAATATTTCTATATTTCTCCACGCTATGGGTTGGCGGGGGGTCTGCAGGGTGCAATGAAGAGGTTGGCAATGGAGGAGGAAGATAATGCATTCCCATGGCCTACCTCTCATCATAGCCCCACTGCTAAGGTCCCCCATTTTTCTCAACGAGTGACCATGGGGCTTTTGCCATTCCCATGTCCGTAGCTCAGAGTCACTGCTGGTATTTTCAGTTCCCCCTGTGATGAAGGCCCAGGGGTGTCTGAGTACATTAGTGCTTCTGAGAGGAGCTGTGAGCTTGCTCCATGCCACTGTGTTTGAACTCCGTTGGAAGAGATATTTCTTTGTGGTGCAATCACCGGATCCATTTCCTCTTGCAGATATTGTAATGTATCCCGCGCATGTTGAAGTGAGGTGACACTAATGAGATATGACGGAGTCTGGGGAGTGGGTTTCATACACTAATGGGCACCCTGGTTAATGCCAGCACTATAACTTAAAACACCAACACCGAGCGAGAAATGTTTTATATCAGTTGCATGAAATGTGTACAGAATTGTATTTCAGCCAATCTCGTAAAAAAAGCAAGAGCGATGGGCACATCTGGTTGAGACCGTTACAGATTTGGTTCATATTACGGTAGTTTGTAAAACGGAGACAGCACATATATCCTACATGTCGAAGCGCTTCTCTGCAGGCCATGAGAGAGTGAGTGATTAGCGGCTTCGTTTGTGCGCTCGGGGAACGTAAGGCCTCCATAGGCCTCTAATGAACCGCCGTTCGCATACGGCAGCTCCTTCGGAGTTCACGGGGAAACGATCAACTACTCACGGGTGAATACGGGAATGATTCAAACTCTCACAAAATGTGTTTTTAATTTCCTTCTCAGCTTCAGATTGCCTAAGCTGATGGGAAGCCCAAATGAGATGATGGTCTCTTTACAGTTTTATCCCTCACCTGAGGAGAAAAGAGCTACACGTTGCGTCGAGCTCGGCGGTGGAGGGGATGGAACGTCGCAGGCAGCCATGCTAAAGTAATATCCCTGGTTTTTATAATGAGAGATAAATATGAGTCAGCATGAACCGGCAGATTTTTGACTGCACCCTGTTAGTCTTCCCTGAGAATAAATTGATAAAAGGGATGCGTGTGTTTGTGTGTGTGTGTATGTGGGGTCAAATTCAAGTGATTGTGTTTGCGGATGTGTTTAGTCATTCAGTTCTTATTTTTATAAGGACATTGCAAGATTTGAATTTGCTATGACTCTCAGGAATGCAACCTCTGCTGTTGGCAGGTTTGGCATACGACGCAGGGCATTTGTATTCCAATGTGTCCTAGACAATCAATCAATCAATCAATCAATCAATCAATCAAACTTTATTTATATAGTACCTTTCAAACAAATCAAATGCAATTCAAAGTGTTTACAATTGATTGACAAAACTTAGGATGTTAAAAATGGATGTAGAGGGCGTCCGGGTAGCGTGGCGGTCTATTCCGTTGCCTACCAACACAGGGATCGCCGGTTCAAATCCCCGTGTTACCTCTGGCTTGGTCGGGCATCCCTACAGACACAATTGGCCGTGTCTGCGGGTGGGAAGCCAAATGTGGGTATGTGCCCTGGTCACTGCACTAGCGCCTCCTCTGGTTGGTCGGGGTTCCTGTTCAGGGGGCAGGGGGAACTGGGGGGAATAGCGTGATCCTCCCACGTGCTACGTCCCCCTGGTGAAACTCCTCACTGTCAGGTGAAAAGAAGCGGCTGGCGACTCCACATGTATTGAAGGAGGCATGTGGTAGTCTGCAGCCCTCCAGATTAATCAGCAGAGGAGGTGGAGCAGTGACCGGGACGGCTCGGAAGAGTTGAGTAATTGGCCGGATACAATTGCAGAGAAAAAATAGGGAAAATTAAAAAAAAAAATGGATGTAGAGACTGATGCACACCACTAAAAAAGCATAAAGGTTAATTCAGTAAGACAACAATATTAGGTGAATAGTTGATAATAAAAGATAATACAAGTAATAAAAGTAATAAAATTAAATTATGAAATACGACCCAAAATTATTAGATTATAGAAAAACAGTAATGCTAATAAAAGAATAAAAAAATAATGATCAAAATAGTAAGATGTTAATAAAACAAAATAGAATAAAATAATTAATAATGATGTGATAATAAATAAGTATAAATAATAAAACCATAAAATAACGCAATGCTACATGAAAGCCAGACTAAATTAATAGATTTTTAGTTTACGTTTAAAAATAGCAATAGTTGGACCATGACCATAGGTGAGGGTTGGAATGAAGATTGACTGGTAAATTGAGAGCTTTGCCTTCGGCTCAGCGCCCTCTTCACCACAACAGTCCGGTACAACGTCCACATTACTGCTGATGCTGCACCAATGGTCATGAGCTTTGGGTAGTGACTGAAAGGGTGAGATCGTGGATACGAGTGGCTGAAATGAGTTTCCTTCGTAGGTTTGTCAGGGCTCAGCCTTAGAGATAGGGTGAGGAGCTCGGACATCCGGAGGGAGCTCGGAGTAGAGCCGCTGCTCCTTCGCGTCAAAAGGAGCCAGTTGAGGTCGTTCAGGCATCTATTAGGATGCCTCCTGGGCACCTTCCTTTGGAGGTTTACCGGGCACGGCCAACTGGGAGGAGACCCTGAGAGAGACCCAGAACTCGCTGGAAGGACTACATGTCCAATCTGGCCTGGGAACGCCTTGGGATCCCCCAGGAGG
This sequence comes from Lampris incognitus, assembly GCF_029633865.1. Taxonomy (NCBI): domain Eukaryota; kingdom Metazoa; phylum Chordata; class Actinopteri; order Lampriformes; family Lampridae; genus Lampris; species Lampris incognitus. The sequence goes on from NC_079229.1 coordinate 30,318,376, forward strand.
AGCTGGAGGGCGTTGCTGAGGAGAGGGATGTCTGGAGTGCCCTACTTAGCTTGCTGCCACCTCGACCCAACCCTGGAGAAGCGGCTGATGATGAATGAATGAATGAATGAATATCAATATTTTCAGCTTCCCTGAGATCCTCTGGAAGGCTGCTCCAGCGGCTCAGCGTGTAATGGCTGAACGCAGCGTCACCAAATGTTTTTTTCTGCTTCTGCTGGAAAACCATTTCTGAGAGCTGGTCTGGTGCAAGGCCCCGTAATGCCTTATAAACGAATAAAAGAATTTAAAAATCAATACGAAAACTAACCAGACTTTAAAATAGACATATTGTGTAAAGAAGTATCGACTTTATTTCATAAGAAGTGCACCTTTGCCACAGTCCCTATGTAAATACTTGCCAATGGACAGTGGCCAAGTTAACTTGTTTTAAGTTTATAAAAGTCTGAAGTTTCATTTTCTGTGCTGTGAATGAAAAGAAGTAAAACAGCAACTTGGTGGATCTATTTATTCCCAACTTTCTCTTTTTTGCTCTTGGAATGATGCTGATGAACATGGGTAAAATTAATTCTTTTATTTCTTCTTCTTCTGGCGTGTTCCCTGTTTTTCAGGAGTCACCACAGTGGATTTTACGGTTTCTATTGGTACCCTGTGAGGGCACAGCACCAATGGCGGTGGTTGTTAACCTGGGCCTCGACTGATCAGTATGGTCTTGTCAATCCGCATACTGATTTAGCAGAATTTTACACTGGATGCCCTTCCTGACACGTCCATTAACCCTGTGGACGGGGGCACAGGTAAAGCGCTGGATGCCATCCCAATATTTATTAATTTATTTGAGGATTTAAAAAAAAACGGTTCGGGTTTGGTGAGCATTTGAGCCATTTGCATCTGACTTTGTGTTGCTTTAATTTTTGAACGGGCCCCCACCATGATGTAAAACCCTGCCTGCATTCTGCATGTTGTATATCTCTCAAAGCGGAGGCACAGTGAGAGATGTGAGATACGTAACATTTAGATTTCTGAAGGATTCCGGCCGGTTGTTCTTGATCATGGAAAGAGTTTTGTAGCTATCTTCACGACAACACAAACACAGGGCGGTTCTGTAAAATGGGCGTTTATTGCTTGGGCACGTCTTGTTTCTCCGATACATCTACGCCTTAATCTGAATTTTATGTTAATGAACAGTACAAAATACATCCAAAAAATTATACCGTACATGGCATGGAAACAAATGAAAATACAAAATGGCGCTTTGTGTGAACATGAACCAAAAGGCATCCTACAAGTAGAACATAATACCTCCTTGGCTGCTTGTGATGTAAAGAGGTTCTTGAGTCCTTGAGAGTCTTTTGAAAGTCTCTGACTGTCTGCTTTGGCTTCAGACGTCAAGAATTATGACCCCGAATGCAATATAGTGGAGCCTCTTAAGAGACATCCGCTCACCACCTGCAGCACCTCTTTGGAGAAAGGACCCCTGAAGTGTTGTGTCAGGGGGCCCTTTATATCCCTGAGTGTGTGCCTTATTGTATTTGAATTGTAACAAATGAATATACTGTGTATCACATCGGATTTAGATTTTAACCTCACATTAAATACATTATTTATTTATTTATTTATTGTATGAAATTATGGAATCAATTGTGAATCAATTATCAATTATGCATCATGAACATAGAGCATTTATGCAACAGCACTTACAGATGTAATCACAGTGGGGAAGATCATAATCGCCCTGGCTCTAACATGGTGTCTGAAAGTCACAAGCTGGAATGAATCGCATATCATCAGCATCTAATATACAATTCTCCAGTACCAGTGCCTATCCAACTGTTGCAGTGTCGTTACCTACGACTTGTTTTCATGCAGAGGAGGTTCGTCCGTTGAGGAAAGGGAGGACCATCTTCCCTAAAATTTCAGAGAAAAACTTCAAAGAGAAAAGTAAATACATGTAAATTTAACAGATTAAAATACTGATATTTGGGGCGTCCCTGTAGTGTAGTGGTCTATTCCGTTGCCTGCCAACACGGGGATCGCCGGTTCGAAGCCCTGTGTTACCTCCTTACAGACACAATTGGCTGTGTCTGCAGGTGGGAAGCCGGATGTGGGTATGTGTCCTGGTCGCTGCACTAGCACCTCCTCTGGTCAGTCGGGGCGCCTGTTCAGGGGGGAGGGGGAACTGGGGGGAATAGCCTGATCCTCCCATGTGCCACATCCCCCTGGCGAAACTTCACTGTCAGGTGAAAAGGCTCGGAAGAGTGGGGGAATTGGCCAAATACACTTGGGAGAAAAAGAGAGTGGGGGGGGGGACTGATATTTGTATTTTAACACTTTGAAGTCACAAAACCCATTTCCCCATATCAAAATACCGACAGCAGCCCCTAACACAATTGAAAATCACTGTACAGAGGTCTGATCTCCCCAAGTCTCCCATAGATGTCCAAAATAAACGGTTATTACCCCAGCGACTCATGAGTCCTGACTTTTAACATTGGGGTGAATGGCAGTAAGGGAGGATGAACCTCCCTTTGGGCGGGTCTAGCCAGAGGCTCAAGATTTAACGCCTAACAGCAGCGAACCAATCAATGGAGTTGACTAAGCTGGTGAATATCCAATCAGAGTTTTGAGGGAGGGGCTTATCATGTGAGAATCTTGTCTTGTGTCTTCTGTTATTGGCCGAAAAACGTAAATTGATGCTCCAACTGAGGACGTCCTCCCTAACCAATCAACAACCAGAATACGATATTGACATCGAGTTGGTCAAATGATAATTTACAGATTTCATCTTCAGTTCTCTACCATTGTATTGCACGTGAGTGTGGCGAACTGGCGGTAAAGCGATAGATAGATTCATACAGTAGCATATTAGAAAATAAATGATAACATGCAAATTGTGAACTACTTTTAAACACATCACTAAAGAATTACATTTTATTTAGGCCTTTTCAACAGTCCAAATTTCTTTTTTTCCAGATTCACATTTCCTTTTTTTTAGCGAGCAGCGACAACAGCCGCTCTGCCTTGTGACCTTACAAGAGCCAAAGAAAAGGTGAGTATTCATTGCTCAATTTAGTTTTTTCCCCAGTGCTTTTTCAGTCACTATTAAACTGCCAAAGCGAGCTTGATTTGTGTTGATATTTTACTGACTAGACTTCTTCTGACCTTACAAGAGCCAAAGAAGACAGCCAGCCTTTACTCCTCTCTTGCTCTTGGAAGACTGGATGCAACAGCAGGCCTCACAGCAGCTATGAAGATACTTTCCCAACATATAAAGTGAGTGGAAACCTCCCACACTGGGCCAGATTATCCATATATGGCGCCGGGTGAGTACCCGGGGACACAAGCCAATTTGCCGTGGTGGTGGTGGGGGGGGGGGCACCAAATGATGAAGACAACGACTAGACTTTTAAAATATTAAAATATATTTGTCATAGTTTCTGTGCGGAGGCAAGGAAGTTGGCAAGGAGAGAGAGAGAGATGCCGTTTATTTCAGTAACTAGTGCAGTGCCCGTAAGGGTTGTAATCCCCCTTCCGACCACATTTTGGGTTGCAATGGCAGGGTGGCGTGGTTGGTCCGGTTGCCACGGGACAGACGGACACAGAGATTCCTTCTATTTTAGTTGATAATAATAGTAGTACACTTTATTGCTGATGGAAAAGGTGTTTAAAGACCTCATCCATCCTGTACAATAAGCACTTGGCTGTTTTACAAAGGCGAGAAGGGAAAAACCAAGTCCTGTATAAATGTTAATCTGCCGTTTCTGACCAGGAAAATGAAAAATGCCTTTTGTGGATTTTGAAATGAAAATTAAAACACTGTTCTGTTTTCATTCCTTTAATTTCTGTTTCTGAAAACAACCGAACTACAATACAACCATAGTTTCTAATAGCCTACACATGTCAATATGTTGTCTCAATGTGCTATTCCCCATACCTTCACATCATCTCACCTGGTGCTCTGTGATCATTCAGCTGTGGAAATGGTTGCTTGCGACAGCCGTATTTGGTATATGGGTGTGATGATTGTTTTAGATGTACTCTGTAATGGTTTTGCATGTAGGCCTGATACAGGACATTTATGATGGAAATAATGATATTTAGCATGACGTGTTGCATTGGGATGTCAGTTGCATTCAGATTTGAGCATTAGTGTAAGGGTTAGTGTGGTATTTGTAGGCCCATGTCTATGTATTGTGTAAGGTTTTTTTTGGTTGGGTCCTACATTTTTCTGTAGTGTGTGTGTTGAGCCTGTATTTTAGCTATAAGTTTATGTAAATCTATGGTATTATACCCATAGTAAATTTCTCTTTTTTATGTATAAAGTGGGAGGAGGGGGGCACTTCAAGTGTGATCACCCAAGGGCACCATAATGTGTTAATCCGGGCCTGCTCCCACAGCCATAATAACTCATAACACACTTGGTTTTTGCTTCGTTTTTAATAATTACAGATTTTCATGGTTTTTGTAAAAGTAAATAAAGCGCATGAAAATAAATCTAGGTAGATTATAAAATAAAAATATACAAGTAAAAATGAAATTATATTGTTTTTAGGAAATCTTGTAAGCCGTTGCTTTACTGCTTAATTTTTCATCAACATAAGACGGTAGAGATAAATAGCCGACTAGTGTAAAATAACAGGACGCCGTGGGTTGGTTTTCCTCCTGTCCTCCCCAATTTTTTTGAGCCACCAGCCACCACTGTTTTCATGAAATGAAATTACGAGTATAAATTATCTGTAGAAAAACGGAACTAGAAATACTGACTCTATGGGTTAGGGGTGGGTGAGGAGGAAGTAATATTTTTGATGGGGACAAATGGAGTGTTTTGGGAGGAGTAGAGATAGGATGTGGGTGAAGAAACACTACAATATAGTAAAATAATACACATTTAGGCGTTTACTCTGACCGGCAGCCCAGATCTGAATTGTGTCCTTATCTGATTTGACTCTTACTGCTTTTCTGTAGTCTGAATGACACAAGCCAATATGGAATCTGTCTGTCTGTCTGTCTGTCTGTTCAAGTGAACTAGTGACAATGCATGTCAAACCAGCTGCTAGGTGCTTTAATCACTTGTTATACAATTTGTCCAGTGCATTGCAGGCATACACACCTCGATTTATTTATTTATTGTGCCCGTCCAATTACCCCACTCTTCCGAGCTGTCCCGGTCACTGCTCCACCCCCTCTGCCGATCCGGGGAGGGCTGCAGACTACCACATGCCTCCTCCGATACATGTGGAGTCGCCAGCCGCTTCTTTTCACCCGACAGTGAGGAGTTTCACCAGGGGGACGTAGCACGTGGGAGAATCACGCTGTTCCCCCCAGTTCCCCCTCCCCCCGAACAGGTGCCCTGACCGACCAGAGGAGGCGCTAGGGCAGCGACCAGGACACACCCATATCCGGCTTCTCACCCGCAGACACGGCCAATTGGGTCTGTAGGGACGCCCGACCAAGCCGGAGATGACACGGGGATTCGAACCGGCGATCCCCGTGTTGGTAGGCAACGGAATTGACCGCGACGCCCCCCGGACGCCCCACCTCGATTTTTATGCGACTAAGTGTGATTGGATTGGGTTTTATTACCGGCTGTAAAACCTTTCCCTTCAGTGGGTAAGTGAAAAGTTTTGCTATGTACGATGTACCTTTTATATTTACTGGAGACAATCTGGAGAGACGCCGAGTCCTGTCATCATGACTCTTCTGCTTGTTTATTGTGGTTTTTGTTTGTTTGTTGTTGTTTGTGAACATCACAGCCGGAAAGGAAACCATCTGAAAGGTGATTTGGTGTGGTGTGGTGTGGTGTAGCAAGCTTTCATTTGTGTATTCCTCGTAAAGCGTGGTATTATATAAACCTTCCCTGGGGATGTCAGGACTCAGCTGGGAGCCGGCTGTGCTATGAGGCAGCCACCGTGCAGACGGAGGACATTGTTTATATGAGGAACTAGGACAACCTTCTGCAGGGGGGGGTTGGTTCTTTCATTTTTTTACACATGTGGGTCAAGAGCACAGTGTTGGAAGTGTAGCGAGGGGAAGTGGGGGTCTCCCTCGCAATGTTCATGTCAATATAAATGATCTCTCCCAGCTTTCCTTGGGGAAATCACACCACCGAGGAATGTTCATTTTGTTTTTCTCCATTTGTTTTTGGCCTGGATGCAGCCTTTTTTTTCTTCTCCTTTTGACTGAAGCTGTTTTTTGTTTATTTTTACTGCCACAGTTCATGCAGATGTTTGGAGGGCCTGAACACAGGTGATGGATGTGAGGCCCCTTGTTTGTGCTTAAGTTCCTATTACGCGAGCCTGGGGCTGAAATATTCATCTGCTGGACGACTTCTTCGAATCAGTTTGTAAACAACTTCTTCAAAGCCCTTCCAATCAAACAATAGCAACTGTTCCGTGGCTAACTGCTCGCATTTCTCTCCTAATCTCAGCATATGCTTCGCTTTTCATCTCCCGAGGGCCCGACTCATTTTGGATGCTGCAGAATGGTATTTAGCACAAAAGGCGAAGCATCTGAGGGCTTTGCCGAGCCCGTCTTCGACACACAAACACTGCGGGAATTGTGGACGGCACAGGCAAAGCGCTTCCGCCGGGGCTCACCCCCCCCCCCCCTTTCTCAGGCTCACTGTTTTCATATCCGCCATATCAGCAACGCCAACATCTAAGGATGACAAGTCCCCCATGCGCGTCACGCGTGTCCACTAACATGAGCCTTTAAACGTCGACGATCAGGTGCTCCTTCTGTTACCTGTGGTACGTTGTCGCTTCTCCCCGCGGGTTTTCACAGATCCTTCGGCGTGGTTCCCCGAGCGTGCCGTCACGATGCGGACTGGCTTTTGTGGACCCGTCATCTTAAAAACCAACACAGCAGGCTCTCCGCCGCGTGTCCCTCCCTCGGGGAGCTGTGATGAGCATCGCCGACACTCCCATGTAATTGTGCCGCGTAGAGACACCGCTCCAACTCGTCATGGCCCCCGACTGTCGTTATCCACTACTACGTAGCGTCGTTGGCGAACATGGGAGGCCACGGCGAGTTAACGCCTTCCAGCTCCAGCTTGAGAAAGCCCGGCAGTTGTGTCTCTTATGAACACCATAAAGGCAGTGATTTCACACATGCTGTCTGTCATTGAGTGGGATGTCAGGGATGCTGGCTGAGCCGGCAGAGCCGGGTACCACATCACACCGAGTCCTTCCTGCAGCAGCTTGGATTCCAATCCAGCCGGGGCCCTTCGCTGCCTGTCATCCCCCTGCCTTTCCCGTCTTTCTATCACTGTCAAACAAAGCGGAAATGCAAAAAAAAATTCTATGAAAAAAAAAGAAAGAAAGGAAGGCTCAGTGGTGCCTCCCCGAAGACCTCATTATCCTGTTAATTTCCAATTATTTCGAAGACTAACGAGCACACCTGGCATCCCAAGAAAACCTGATGAACACGGAAAGACAAAGGCGTACGTGCCATTTCTCCTCGGAATTAGACGGGCTCGCGATCAAACGTTCAATTTTATATTTCAGCTGAAATCTGTCTAATTAAAAACTTAATAAAACAACAGAAATGGCCATTTGTCTCAGCCAGACACGTGAGTAGCATTCTGCCCTATTTGGTATATCAGACCATGATGCTGTTGTGTAGCTGGCTAGAAGTGTGAGTGTTGTAATACCACACCTCGCTGCAGCTTCTCGCGAGTCTGCCCGGAGAGATTAGTTGGCTCATGCGGGTGTGTCGCCTTTCTACTCACTTGATATTTTATTGGTCTGATGTGCTGGACGATGCTTGTGTTGCCTACGTCACATGGTCCCCCCCCCCCATGTGACACAGGCAATTCAGATGGAGGTGATGGTAATGTGTATGTTTCCCCAAACGTGGTAAGAATAGCATAGATCTTCTCTCTCCATGGGCACTGGCGGGACTCTGTCCGTCCAGGGGGAGGTTGCCGTCGGGTGGCCTGGGTCTGGTGAATTCGGCTATGTGGGTGTCTGCTCGGTGTGTCTTCAGCTGGATGGGGTATCTAGCCAGCAGTGGTGTGGCGGGCCTCACCCCTACATCAGGCATGGATGGGCATGCCACCCCCCGCTGGGAGGGTGGTCCTGGCGGTGTGTCGGTCGCAGGGCCCGTTTCCGGGTCGGCGGTCTGTGCTTGCCGTCCACAGCTCTGGTCCCATGCCTGCGGGTGCGCCTTGTGCCTTTGCCTGGGGGTTGGCTGTGGGGGTCTACCTCAGGGATGTGGGACTGGTTCGTGTTACCCAGGGGCATGTGGGGCTGTTGGTCTCTGGGCTCCTGGCCCCCCTGTGGGCTCGGTGTCCCTCTGGGGTTGCGATGCTTTGGGCCTCGGCTGTTCTCTTGGTTGTGGGGTGTCTGCAAGACTGCGAGGCCCGTGGTTGGCTGCAAAGCTGCTGCTCGGAGGCACTACAGTCGTGGATCTCAGACACCAGAATTTATTGGGACTAATCCTGACCACTCACAGGTGGACAGTTCACATACACATTGGTGGACAGGTCACAGGTCACATACACACCGCTAGCATCTGCCTCACACACTCCCTTTCCTGCTTCCTACTCCTTTCTCCCCATTTTTCCTCTTTTTTTTCTTGTCTTCTCCTCTATCACTATAACTGCTATGCTAAACTGATATCAATAAGATCGATTTGATTATGTTTTGTCGCACACATGTCAGCATCTGTTGCTATGTCTCTGTCTTATCAGATACATGTTGTCATTTTTCGTTTCTAAGTTTCCTTGTTTCAGTTGTGGTGATTGTCCCCCTCTTGGAGAGGGGATGCTGATTGGCTGTTCAGCTGATCAAACATGCAGAAGAGGGGGACCGGTAGCTCTGTCTAGGACACACTGGCATACAAATTCCCTGTGTTGTACACCGAGCCTGCTGACAGCACAGGTTGAACAAAACAAAACAAAACGATTTTCTCTCTCAAAGTGGCCGCGTGACACATCTAATTTTTTGTGGACTTTATCATATGAGCAATCAGTTCGACAATGCTAGACCCATACCAATGTGTTTCCTGCTCCAGAAATGTGAACAAATGTTTATCACTGCTTTAATGACTGACAGGCACGTGATAAAACACAGTGTTTGTGACATGGGTTAAGAGTGTTGAGAAAGTGACATCTTCCCGTGCTTGGACATCTCCTCACCGCAGCAGAATCTGACATAAGAAAAGTAAAACAAAGTGGATTATCAGACACGGAGTGTGTTGCACCATCAAACATTTGGAGAACTTTCCCCACTTCACTTTTTAGCGGTTTTGCTGACATCCGCTTAAGATACCAGATAAGTGTTAGTTGAAATAATGTTACACAAAACCACAGGGATACTTCTAGATCTGAGGGTTTAGTAGTCTTGGTTAAGCTGAGCACACACAAGAGGGCTTTTCAAATCCTAACCAATATGGAAAATGTGTGGAAGACCGCACACAGACAGATTTCATAGATTTTTTTTTATCTTGCAATCATTAGAGCATATACAGTACACAATCAGGCCAAGACGGTACATACCACACTTAATGATTATACTAACCATCAGTCACTCTAAGAACCGTTTTATGTGAAACCAGCAGGGGGCAGTAATGCAAAGCTTTGGATGCTAACTGCCTGTATTAAAAATCAAAGAAGAAGAAAAAAAGACACTTGTGATACAAGTGGAGTTTAGAGCAAAACAACGTGGAGGTTGGCTTTCAGAAACAACTTCTTAGTCTTTTGTGTACATTGTTTTGTGAAAAAATTAATGAGCAAAAAAAAAAGTGTTGTTTGGAGATACCCCCCCCCCAAGCGACCCTGAATTGGATAAGCAGGTATAGATAATGGATGGATGGAAACTTCTGCTTCCCAGTCAGTTTACTCTCATTGGCTGTTGGCTTTTTCTGCTCCTGATTGCGTCATTGGTCCTCTCACACTACAGGATATAAATATCTAACATGTTTGATATTAATTGGTGCTGCCTTAACCCTGACTGTCTTGCGAGGAGATCAGGAGGCTAAAGACTGAATCTTAAAGACCTCACACTACAGGATCGTGTGGGAAGATACTCAGTTCCAAGCAGCCGCAAATCAGGATCCCCCATGATTCTCAAGTTGGACAAATCGGGCCTTAAATCAGGCCAGTTATCTTTTAGTATTGACCCAGCCTTAGCTGTCTCCAATGCATGAGAGGTGAAGTGTTCTTTAACTTGAGTTAATGCCTCAATAGAAGCCTTAGGAGAAGCCTTAACTGTAGCACTTAGCTGGTAAGGCTTACCCAGTCTCACCCACCCATAAACCCCTTTTCTGTAATAATAATGACTGATTTTTTTTGTTGAGATACTTTATTGATCCCCGTGGCGAAATTATGCTCTGCATTTAACCCATCCTAGCTGTAGCTAGGAGCAGTGGGCAGCCACCGTGCAGCACCCAGGGACCAACTCCAGTTCGTCTTGCCATAACCCTAACATGCCCTTAACCCTAACATGCATGTCTTTTTGATGGTGGGGGAAACTGGTTCGAACCCAGGACCTAAATGCTGTGAGTTGACAGCGCTAACCACTGCGCCACCGTGCTGCGAAACCACCATTTACGTAGCAATGCACCAAGGTGCAGGCACGTCTAACTTTTAAGGGGAATGGGAGATTTGTGATATTGGGCTGTACAAATAAAATTGACTTGACTTGACTTCAGTCTAACCCACACCACCATCACTGTCCTCTCCTGATCCGATCTACACAGAGGGAAACCGTCAGGGCCCTCAGGGAGTACCTAAGATATTCTAAAAAGTAATATTCAAAAAGTCATCAGCTTTAGTTTTATTCTATGAATTAATAATTTGACAATCAACATCTAAACAAAGTGTTTCTGAGGAAATGAAACCTTCAAACCATACTATTCAGTTTGTGTCTGACTGCGAAAGGTTAAAACGCTTGTCTACCTATCAGAATTTCGCTGCCTCTGCGGTTGCTGGGAAGGAAATGCTGTTTTCACCTCTGTGATTGGTGGTCCAGCAGTAATTTTACAGAGGTCCGAACAGCAGTAATTCAGTGAGAGGGTCATTTCAGATGATGACAGTAAAATTGACCAATCATATCTTCCCTCTACATGGGTGGGCTTTGTTTTCGCTAACTTTATGACAAGTCCCGCCCGCTGCGAGGGGACACGAATCACAAGCGAGCGAAAATGAAAAAAGGAAAAACCGCCGATTAACTCGCTAGCTAGTAGCTAGTTAGCCTGTTGGTCACTGTGGAAACCGCGTGTCGCAGCCGTTAGTTTGGCTTCTGGTAAACGCTTTTGCACTTGTGTCTATTCCTTCAAATTTATTCAAATGCAGTTTAATATATGAACTTATTATTGCATATTATTGTTGGTTATGGGTTGCGTTGATTGGTGGTGCGGTAGGCGTGTTTGTGGACCGTAGGATGGTTAGGGCGGAGGCTGCAATTCCGCTATTTGGCAGCAGGGGGAGTGTCCCCAGGATGTCCGCGTACTGAAATGTGATAGGCCTCACTCTGTAGACAGACAGCTGTCACTCTAGCCAAATATTTCGGTGGACTTATCGCTGAATTCAAGCAGATGTAACGTATATTAAACTAACGTTAGTTAAACACATTTCTGTGATGTGTGTGTTATTCATTCTGTTTTGACAAGTGTGTGATGTTTAGTCTTTGAGCTGCTAGTGTAGCTATTCTAGCGCTAGCCCTGGCTAGCTTAGCTCCATAGCATAGGCTACGTTACTCATTCGTGTATTAGACGTCATGTATTCATTGCCGATTTGCAAGATCCAACTGATCTTGGCCCAGTAGACTTTAGGCGAAGTATTGCACTAGGTAGGCCTTCATATTCATGTCCATCTCCCAGGTAATAACACACACACACACACACATCACAGAAATGTGCTTAAGTAACGTTAGGTTAATATACTTTACAATATACTGCAGCGAATTCGGGGGGGGGGCAGTCCGGGAGACCGTCGCCACAGCCGGGACGCGAACCCGTGGCTCCCACACGGCAAGCGACAACGTTAACCAGTCGACTGAAGGGTCCGACCCGTTAGTGAAGGACCAACGTGTCTACTTATCCATGCACGTTACAATATACGTTACATCCGCTTGAATTCAGCGATAAGTCCACCGAAATATTTGGCTAGAACGACAGCTGTCGGTCTACAGAGTGAAGCCTACGTCACGTTTCAGTACGCGGACATTTTGGGGACACTCCCCCTGCTGCCAAATAGCGGAATTGCAGCCTCCGCCCTAACCGTCCTACGGTCCACAAACACGGGTGCGGTAGGGGCTTGGTGCGGCACCTTTGCACACGGCCCTGCTTGTTATTTGGGGGCAGGTGGTGTTGGGTGGGGCTGATTGGACGCTAAGTGTCGGGTGACAGAAGCGGCGGTCGGGAAAAGTCTTTTAATCGCTACTTAAGTTTGTTTCACGCCATACGCGTTTTGTTTTCCTCGTTTCTTTGTCGCGCTAATTTCGAAACAAGTTTAGAACACGTTTGAGTGGCAAAGGTTTGTTTTGGAAGCGGGTCAGAGCCGAGCCCGTCGTCAGAGCACGCGGCTTTTGTCGCGGAGAAGCCGGCACACCGCGAGTAACGCTGCCGCGAGGACGTCGTTGCGGACTCGTCACGCACGCCGTTCCCATCCTGAACTTTTAATGACAAGTTGGACTCAACTGGATGAAAGAAGACCTGCACCAGAGCTTCATCTGGTAAGTTATTTAAAGTCTTACAGGCCGCCGGGCCAACTGGTTTTATTCTGGCCGCCGCTGAAACTGGTTTACATACTGTAACGTGCATAGATAACGGGTCTGACCCTTTAGTCTAGCGGTTAGCGATGTCCCCTGCGGTGCGGGCGCTGCGGGTTCGCGTCCCGGCCGCGGCACTTCCTGTGGTTGCGTCGCCCCCCGAATTCGCTACAATACGTATGCAAGGGTTTATCTGGGGAAAGGGTCGTTATGCAAAACAACAGGTCAGTGTGTAAATGTACCAAGTCAGCGGTCATTATGCACATTTACCCCCACACAGTAGGCCACTGAGCCAAGCTGATAAGATTTCTTCACGATGCTGCTTGTTTGTGGTGACGGGTCCGGGGTCCGGGGTCCTGACGCGTCTGCGCTGGTGGTTGCTTGGCTGTCCGCGCTGTGTTGGTGTGCAGGCTTGCGTGAGACGTTGTTGGTGGTTGTGTGTTAGTCAGGAGGGAGTAGCTGTCATATGTTTTGCATGTAGTTTTGCACCCCAGCCCGTTGCCACCATAGTCCGCTGAAGTGCACACAGCTTGTGTGATGCAGTGGCGCCCCCAAGGGGTGGCCCCCCGCTGCCCCCCCCCCAGCCACGAGTCACATATGCAGAATATGCTTCTGATTATGCATAATATGGTTATTTTCATTTTTGGACATATACAATATAACAATGAATCGTCTAACACGTTACAATATGTACAGATACATAACACATTAAAACAGAATTGTTGTGGAACTCAGAATGTTAACTGTACCGGTATTAGTCTATGCACGTCAGATATTTAGTAACATTAACTGTAACAAAATAAATAATGAACCAATGTATTTCAATATGTGATTCCTTAACTCTCATATTGACAGTTTTCAACAAGCCTATACAGTACACTACAACAGCATAATAGAGTTCCTGCAATTCAGTCATGGCTTTCGGTTTTGGTGTGCCACCCCAAGATTTTCAGTGGCCCCATTTGGCCACCCCTCTGAAAAATTTCTGGGGGTGCCACTTGTGTGATGATGCGATTATGTGTGAGGAGAATTTGCATTTTGATTTAGAGGGCAAGCTATTTTTGTTTTGTTTTGGTGATGACCCTCACTCTTTGCTGTTTGCTCCTTGCATTGCAAAGGCTGGGGTAGCGTCTTAATTTTCGTTTCAGAGCTGGAATTGTCATCAGTAACTTTCGCAGTACCACAGGAGAGAACAGAGTAAGCTAGCTTGGTAGTTAAGAGGTTGTTTTTTTTCCCTGATAAGGAAAGGGCGCGAGAGGGCCAAGGTTTAAGAGTTATGGCACATACAGTTGAGTATCATCAGCATAGCAATGGAAATTTATTCCATAACTGCGTATAGTTTGGCCAAGAGGTGAAATATAAAGAGAGAAAAGTAGAGGGCCAAGACCTGAGCCCTGAGGTACACCATATTTAACGTCACAGAATTTAGATGTAATATCCCTGTGATGGCCTGGTGGCCCGTCCAGGGTGTCTCCCCGCCTGCCGCCCAATGACTGCTGGGATAGGCTCCAGCATCCCCATGACCCTGAGAGCAGGATAAGCAGTTTGGATAATGGATGGATGGGTTCACTCTACACTTTTTTTTTTTTTATCAATGAGACGGGCAGCAAGGGACTAAAAACTATTGCTTACTTTCTCTTTAAGCAAGCGTGCTGATGGTTTCTTTGATTGTCTTTGTTTTTATGGGGCACTACAATAAAAATGCATGAGCATTTCTGTTTGCCATCCTATCCTGGAACTAGCTCTCGGCCAGAAAACCAGCTAATAGCTTATTCTCCTTTCAAGTCTGGCCAGTAATATGGCATTTTGCTTTTTCTGTAATATTCAAACAACATCCCCATCACTGTGTTTTGGTGACCTTTCTCATGCTCGTTTTCAAAAAGCCAAAAGGAAGCCCACTAAGTAGTATGTGTGTGGTAATTGATTTAGCCGGAATGAAATAAAATATTAGTGCGCAGGTAAACACGTTCATTGACACAACACCTACAAATAAGTGTACAATGAACCCATATGGGTTCAGGTTATCAGGTTGAGCACACAGTTTATGCGTAGTAAACAAACAGTGGTCTCAGCCATAGAACGCTGGGAATGAGGTAACATGTCCCAGCACGACACTGTGTGTACATGGTATACTACATGCTATGCGGTCTGTTCCACACTGAGTCATTAACTCCACTGTGATCTCAGTGGGGACTGCTAACATTCGGTAAATCATGTCCTGAAAGGCCATGAAAAATAGCTCGCCGCCGCTGTCGCATACATATTACAGGATTTTAATGAGAGGTGATCTCGTATGTGTGCTCTTTTATTGGATACAGCAGTGTTATGTTGTATAATGAAACACTGATATACTGAGTCCCAGAGTCGTTTTGTTTAATGGCAGGGCACAGAAGTTATAATTGTCCGTATAAATGCGAGTGAGCCTGTTTGGAGGCAGTCTGCTTGAGTTGACGGTTGAAGAAGATTCTTGATCATATGTCAATATATCAAATTCTAGATGAGGAGTTGCCTCGTGCCAGTGGCAGATGGATGTTCTCTAAATAATTTAAAAGGATTTCAAGAGTCAGTTTGGGGATAAAATACATATTAAGGTTTTGAATTGATTTTAATTAAGATTTTAATTTTCTTTCTCTGTGTGTGATGCTGTTTTTTTTAAAAAAAAATTTTTTTTTACCTTTAACCTTATGAGGCTCATAGGTAAGTTTCATCTTGATGAAAGGGGTTTCGGTGGTGTGATGCAGGGGTTTAAAAATGACTCGCGTGCTGGAGCAGCAAGTGAGCAACCCCCCACCCCACCCTCCATATCTCCCGCTCTCTCTCACACACACCCCCACGTGCATGCGCACACTCCCCCGCCCAAATTTTCCAGGCTATGTAGGTCATCGGTCTAGCTGACAGTGGCATTTTCAGCCATGATTTGGGATTCTAACAGTTGGTCTCTTCGCTCTCTCGTTTCATTGGAAACGATTGCTGTAAAGTTGTTAGAGAGACCTATGCTAATCAAGCAGTTATTTAGCTTTATTTTCTCTTTGCCTGAGAGCGGTGCAGACATGTAAATACCTCATGAAATATTAATGGTTTTACATTAGAGTAATTACATTTTCCAAATAGGCTCGTCTCATTTGAAAAGCCAGAGTGAGAGTGACGGCACTCCTCCCATGAGCCAACGCCATGTACGGCTAGCTGCCACACGGGCTCGGTTAGGAAGTCGGTGGGGACGTGACGCAGCTAACTGCTCCCATCAGGGATCACGTAACATGTTAACACCTGCTCAGACATGCACATGCATGCACACATGTAAACTCATCGCTTATCCCAAATATTACGAGAAAAAAATCTGCACCATTTTCAAAGCGGGGGGGGGGGGGGTCTGTCATGTAGGCTGATGTGGACAACCACTCCGGTTTGTCACTCCGTTCTGAACCATAGCTGGGTTCCGTGTCTGTTTGAGAGTGCGGGATATCTATAACTCAGTGGTGGTTATGTTGAACGCGTGTTGTTTGTTGTCTGGTAGCGACATTAGTTGTTAGCTTGTGATATGATAGCAGGGCCTGAATGTCGATGGGGAGATTTCCCCCTACTCTGTCTAAACAGGCAGCCATGAGTTGCCACCGTTGAAGAAATCAGCCGAGGCGCTGCTGAATAATCCAGCACCAAAACTGGAAGGCCAAGTCAAACTGAGCACTTTCAGAAGCAAACAAACCTTAGGTAAAGTTTGGGTAAAACAACTTTAATGATGGCGAGTTTGCATTTGAAAGGATTTTCGGTTTCTTTGATCTTGTATTTTCAATTCACCTTCAAAACCTCTCAAGTCATGAACATTTATAATATGCAAAGCTCTCTTTTATTAAATCATGCTGTATTTGAAAGCTCAGAGCTCTCTGTCCTATTAGAAGTCTCTTACCTCAAATGCTATCGCAAGTCTTTCAGGTCTGACTCTGGAGGCCCCAAGGCTGTTGCGTAACCAACACACCGAGAAAGCCCTTGCACCCACAGACCCACAACCCCTAGATATCCTTCGCCCTAATCTCCTGATGCACAAACAAACCAGTCTTCACGCATGCTCACACTCGCTAGCTGGGCGCCTGCATGTGCACACACACACACACGGGTTCACACCTTTGTGTGTACGCACACACAGGCATACTAACGGCTCAATTCCTATCACCTAAAACACACGTACAACCCCTATCCCAGCATTCCTCAAAACACACATGCATCCATAGCACAAATACACACATTCATTAAAATCAGGTGAGTTTAAGACGCTAACACACCCATAATGTATGAATGGAGCGCGAGGGATTGTGTGATGGACTAGTAAACTGCATGCTGGGAGTGGCTTCTGCCCCTTTGACTCGGGTGAAGAGAGGCAATGAGTGATTGAACTAACAAATGCAGCATGCCGTCGTATGCACATTTCAGTGCACAATTACAGCTTTGGTGGATCTTCTTTAAATCGGTTTCATTGTGCAGTGTGCTGCATAGCTAGTCTTATGTAAAGATGGGCAGGGAGGTAAACGTCATGTGGTATCCTCCAGGCTGGCAGCGTTGGATCTTGTTAAATAATTCATTGTGTCTTTTGACAAAAGATAAAAGCATATTGGCTTTTTTTTTCTCTGAAAATATGTACTGGCTGATTTGGTGAGGTATTCCCCTGCCTTATATCCAAAACATACGAGGAAGACTTTGACAGATACTAAGAAATCTCTGTGCAGGAAGAAACCCTACCATTCCAGGGGAACCTCTCCTCAGTTTCTTCCTCACTGCACCGTCTTTCTTCCTGTGTACTGTACGAGGGGCAGGACAGTCCTCCAAACTTAACGCCACTCCAAAATGAATTAACATTTGTGTCCATTTCTCATTAGAAACCTGTTCTGTGTGTCGTTTATGCGTAATTAGCTCACAAGTCAGGATGAAATATTCCCCTTTTTTAAAGTGCCTAATTCTGCATGAGATTTATCTCCCACTTTATTTATGAAGCTTGTTTGTTAGAGGCACTCACTGTGCTCAGTAAAGTGTGGTGGTGCATTGGTGGTAGGAGTGGTAGGTTTTTGTCGTGGTATCAGCCCTTGCACAGTGACAATGATACACAAACTGCATTAACCATTAGGGGTCATATTCATTGATTTAAGATTAAATGGGATTTTTAATTACACACTGTAAAATTGGTTAATTGTGGAACTAAATCAATTTGAGGTGGGAGATGGTTTTGTGCTCCGAGGCAGACTTGGGTGCGTTCAATATGCTGCGTATGGACATGAACATTCACATACGAAGCTAGAAGGGAGGAGGCTGGTAGACACCAGAGGATGTTTGATCCTTTTTAGATATTGCCCGGCAGTTAATGACCGGTTTAGATTTGTCACTGGATGCTTATGGACGAATCTGACCAAAGAATACACCCATTTTTTTTTTTTGTTCTCTCTCCCTCGTAGATTTGACTCTAGGTAGTCTGTCACTTGTGTCGGTGGTGTACCAGCGCTGTGTCTGTAAAACTTAGCTTACTGTCTTTACCCCATACAACTGTGAAAATATTATCGTTGGTTTTCCAGCAGGGCTTCGTGGTCATGGATCTTGCTCTGTCCAAAAACAACTAAAAAAAACCCCCCAAAAAAACTAAGTCGGTCTTCCAGGTGTTCCTCGTTCCAAAACCCTCTTAAAGTTCTCGTGAAACTACTGTAAGCTTCCGTGATTTGACGCATATCCGAGTGAAACGGAACGGTCGGCTGGAAGTTTCTATAGGGGAGGGAGATTGAGTTGACTGACAGCCAATCATGACCTGGCTTTTTTAGAAGAATGTGGACGTTGATGTGCTATTGGCTGGCTTCAGTTTCGGGGTAGAAGATCACTCGTCTTCTCTACGTGTGCCCGCAAGTGCAGGATGTTGTAGCAACAAAAACAAAAAACTATTGCATTTGTCAGGAAGAGAAGAAACATTAATATTATAAACAGAAAAATAAAACTGAATATTATTTTGCATATCTCGGGAACTTAGTGTTAAGTTGATACAGATTAGGTGCAGATAAAAGAGATAAAAAAATACATTTCATTTCACGGGAGCTTTAAATTTTGTCCAGCTGTCATCCATTTCAAAACAGCTCTAGTATATTTGCTGCCAGTGTGGGGCTCATTTAAAAGTTTCCGTTGTTTGTTTTGTACTTCCTGAGATCACAGTACAATACGCGATGACCTGAGGTTTGGGCTTGAGTAAGGATAAAAGAAATGTGAGGCATTTTAATTTGCAAGCGTTTGACTAGCTTGTGATTTGATGGGAAAAGAACGGGACCCAGTTGGATGAACAGATGGATAGACAAACAGGCGGATGATATAGAGCAAGAGATATTCAGCAAGTCCAGTTTGTGGACAGCCTGTTGGCCCAAACTCTTTTGTATGACCTTTGCCTTGGGCATGCCCTTGGGCTCCTCTTGGACTCTGTCTCCCCTGTCTCGTTTCAAACACTTGTTTCAAAAGACAAAAAAAGACTCAATTATTCTATGGGGCAGAAAGAGATGATTGGGTGAGAGAGAGAGGGGGGACTGTTGAGAGAAAGCGTTATATCAGAAGGTCCTGAGCAGAGGGTCTAAAATATTCATCATTCATCCTCCCTTCGTCTTCAGCCCCTTGTCGATGTTTCTGAGGCAGCAAAGACTCAGTGGTCCAGATGAGCATCACAGGCTAGAGGAGAGTTTGGATTGGGTGGAGGCCTGCAGAGATTGCTAAACAGCATGCTTAAAATGCCAAATATAACTGATGCAATTTCCCGAAGCGCTGATATTTTTGCCTCAGCACATGGCTCATCAGCAAAGTAATACCACTTTAACACCCAATGTCTTTGGCGTTACAAATGAGTTGTTGGTTCAGGATGGATATATTTCAGTGCTGGAACAGAACTCTTCAGCCAAGGAACACAACGGATGATGCAACATTCTCTCCTCGTGTCACTTGTCATACAGATTAAAGATTAAATCTACTTCGCCCACTATGATTTTAATGGAATCTACATGTACTGGATCAACATAACCGCTCTAGTGCCCTTTAGCAAATTTCTGGATCCAGAACTGCCCAAGGGGCTTGGCAACCTCCTTGAAACTGCATGTGCGTGATTGTCTGTGTGTTTTCTGATGAGTTGTGTGTGTGTGTGTCACTTGGAAAGATTTGTGGTGAATTATGACTGTAGCCCTGTGATGGCCTGGCGGCCTGTCCAGGGTGTCTCCCCGCCTGCTGCCCAATGACTGCTGGGATAGGCTCCAGCATCTCCGTGACCCTGACAGCAGGCTAAGCGGTTTGGATAATGGATGGATATTACTGTATTATTAAATTGGCCATTCTCTGACATGCCGATACTGTAGGCCTATGTTACTGTATGTTGCACTTGGAAGGATAAGCTCCCAGATTGCATTGGCAAAGAGAATACATAGAAGGCAAGTATGACTCAGTTGACATTGTTACAGTATGACAACCTAGTTATCAATATGGATTGATGAAACTCGCTCATAGTCTCCTTGGTTGCTGTCCCACTGTCTGGCTTTAAAGGAAATATCAAAAGACTAAGACAAGGCTAACATGGAGGTGATCCCCCCCCACCCATCTATTCACAGCTGGAGGTTTATTAATTATTCTATTTTCCAAGGTTAACATCAGGCAAGCTTGAGTGATTTTACATTTGCTCCTTCTGATGCTGTCTGGCCAATTCCAGTTACTGTGGAACCTATGACGTTGAAATAGAGTAAAAAGGACAAAATACCTTTTTGGACTCTTCACTTGTCATTACTGTGAATACGGCTGCTTCAGTATCATAATACGCCCATTGAATCGGGGGTTATGCCCTGAGTCAAGGAAACCTCAACTTCAATGTGTATATCCATCCCCCAAGGAAGAGAAGCGAACGCTGTGTCACATATATCCACTCTTATGGATTTCAGGACTTTATTGAGCAATAAAAAATATACACCAAGGAAAATACCATTTTCCTTTTTTTTCCTTATCGTCGTTTTTTTTTTCCATCCCAAAATCTGATTTAATACTTCCAGATAAACGATCCATGATCCCAAACAAAACAATGGGGGGGAGGGAAAAAAATGAGGGCAGGTGGGATGGGGGTGGGGGCAGTCAATCAGTCAACAACTGGAGCAGTTTGAAAGTGTGTGGTTTTTCTTGCTCAAATAACGGATTTTTCAAAATGGATTTGGTTTAACAGGCATCAAAATCACTGACTAGGTTGTCACGTCTGAATCTGCCTCTCCGTAGAGTTCCGCCAGTTTCTGAAATTCGGGTCCCCAGTCATCCAAGTAATTATAATCCTGCTCCGAGTGTGTCCCGGGTGAGTCTAAAGAGCTGATGGAGCCGGTGGGCGAACCCTGGCCCTCGTAGGCGTACGTCTGGAGGGAGTCGTAGGGCGGCACGCTGGTGTCCAGGTCCGCCTCCACCAGTCTCTGTCTGATGAAATTGTGCACCCCCACCTCATCCAGCTCCATCGAGGGGCTCCGCTGACCGCGGGGCAGCTTGCAGTGTTGCCTCCCTTCTGGGCGCACGTCCCGGCGAAACTTCAGCTCCTCAGCAGCGGCCGGGTTCCGCAGGGCGATGATGTCGAACGCCTCCGTGTCCTCCTCGCCCCCGCCCTCATCATCGTAGGTGACCACGTTCTCACGGATGTCCTCCTCGGAGATGATGAGAGGCTCCTTCTTGCTGCGACGCAGGGTGATGAAGAGAATCACGATAGCTGAGAGAGAGAGAGAGAGTTAAATGCAAAAGAAATAATGAAATGAGCAGAAAGATGGCCACAGATAGATAGAATAGATATCTATTCAGACTTGTTGAAAAATTCGTATGTTCTTTCATCAGTAGCATATTTGCAAAATCTGGTGCAGTAGATATAAAGTGATAATCCGTATTCAAATGGAGGAAAAAAACATATGCAAAAATGTTAGCTGGGTACGAGAAAACAAAACAATAAAAAGTGTCACGCAGGGGAATTGACAAAATCATATTTACACGCCAACATATTTCACAGTAATGAAGAGCGCCATAACGGATGTAGGAGCAGCAGAGAGAAGAAAGAGGGATGATTTGTATTCAAAGGTAATGAAATCAACAAAATGCTTAGCTGAGCAACATTGCATCATAATGGCACAGTTGAATGTGGTTACAACGTTCCAGCTGATTTTATGCTAATGCTACATCTCCTGCATGCCCTCATGTTGTTCGTTAATTCATAGCTCATAACACATTAACACGTTGTGGTTCGTAAACAGCTAACCGAATGAGAGGCTGTTTTTATGTGCTTATTTATCCGATTTTCCATCAGGACACTAACGCTAGCCAAGCATGGAGGAGCTGTAAGTCAATAAAGCACATTAGCTGTCATTAGCAATAGCGGTGATGACTCTTTGAATGCAAGCAGCCTGGGTTGATGAGAGTATCCCCGTTATGCGCTCCGAAGCGGGTTTAACGTTACTTTCGGTCCAAACGCAGTGCGGCTAAGTATAGAGGGATACAGCGTGACGCAGATTGTGTCTGTTTATCTCGCCGTTTTAAGTTGGCTCAGAAATGGGAAGACCCTCAGACACTGCACAACATTTCCACAGTAAAAGATATGCTGCCCACAGAGTTGTCGTATGTCTATGCAAATAAGTAGCTTGCCACAAGAGAACCTTATCGAAGTGTTAATGAAGTTGCGAGGCAAAGTAATATTTGATGAGACGCCACAGCTCGGAACTTGCTCCCATAGCTAATGGGAGTTATGCTGCTTGGGTTAATGATGACCGCTCTGCAAGATGTTGCCGCTCACTTCCTTTTAATAAAATGGCAACAGGCAAGGGAAGTACATTTTTTTTTTTACGGTGGTGTGATCTTCAACGGGGGTTCGTTACACTGCATTAGCAGAGACGACCCACATAGATCATTGTTCCTGTTGAAGCATTCGGCCCCGCGACCTCTGCGTGCCAGTCAGGTCACTTTTGAACGCTAACAGTTAAAAAAAAGACGCGCTTCAAATATGAAAATGACGGGAAAAAAACCTATCTGAAGGGGTGTGCATAAGACCGACATGACACCTGTCACGAACATAGGAGTATTTAAGAATGTTTGACTCCCGTCATTAATTGTCATTCGGTCAGTTATGTCAAGTTGTCCCGGTCTCTGCACAACCCCCCGTCGATCCGGGGAGGGCTGCAGACTACCACATGCCTCCTCTGATACAAGTGGAGTCACCAGCCGCTTCTTTTCCCCTGACAGTGAGGAGTTTCACCAGGGGGACGTAGCGCGTGGGAGGATCACACTGTTCCCCCCAGTTCTCCTTCCCCTCTGAACAGATACCCCGACCGACCAGAGGAGATGCTAGTGCAGCAACCAGGACACATATCTGGCTTCCCACCTGCAGACACGGCCAACTGTGTCTGTAGGGACGCCCAACCAGGCTGGAGGTAACACGGGGATTCGAACCGCCGATCCCCGTGTTGGTAGGCAATGGAATAGACCGCCACGCCACACAGATGTGACAAAATTGACAGAATGACACTTCATGACAACAGTCATAAACACTCCATGTTCATGACAGGTGTCGTGACATGGTTGTGGCAGTGTGTCAGCCTTGTGCACACCGCTTCAAATAAAGTGTGACCAACCAGACACCACCAGACTGTCTGAAACCAGCAAGACACTTCCCTCTCTCACATACATATTATTTTTTTTCTTTCACCTGTGAATGAAACGTCTGACATGTCATGTTGTTTCTGGTAGAACTGCTCTCCACATTTATGGGAACAGCTCTGTGCTGCCATGTCTGAGATCTCCCTGTCCGGATGAAAAAGCTCCTAACACATACGAGGCGAGAGCTTTCTCTTCTGGGAAAATGACACCCTGAAGCAGTTTTGACGACGGGTGTACCTTCATTATCCTATCCAGGAAGTCAGAGAGAGACTAGGAGAGCGAGGTAGCTGAGGTGTTGGCTGCAGATCTCACAAGCCGATGGATGCCTCGACACATTTGGCTAATGCATCTTTTCATGAAATTTGGCTCTAGTGTGGTGCTCTGTTGACAGAATCAGGGGCAGCTTCACACACAACTAGAACAAAAATCTATCCATTTTTGATCTCTTCTTCTCACTCCATCCATCCATTATCCAAACTGCTTATCCTGCTGTCAGGGTCGTGGGGCATGCTGGAGCCTGTCCCTCTCTAGCTACACAGTATAGATGCTGTATCCGACACTGTGTAGATAGTGCATTGTATCTACAGACATAGGGCCCATTATTTCCTTTATTCTGTCTTTTCCCTTTGCACCTCATATTTATAGAAGCTACCCTTATAAATCTGAGTTTAGTTTTGTGTGAATAACCTCACCAGTCAAATCCCTTGTGTGTTTAAACCTGCTTGGCAAATAACAGGACAGATTCTTATTTAGTATTTCATTACAGCTAGTACAGTTCCATCACAAGAGTTTGACAGAAGTCCTCACAACTAAGTCTGATTAGTTCACTCTGTTGTCCAGAACACGTCCTTCAGTCCACACTGGCCTCTAAAGGGAGTTGCTGGTACATCGGCTGCGCCCAGGTTGGAGAGGGTAGGAAGAAGAAGAAAAAAAAGCAATTTGTCTGGGACGGTGCTTATCGGCATACTGTTTAAACGACCAATCACACGTGAGACCAGGGCGAGTGTGTGTAGGGTAAGCTGAGTCAGTCGCTCTGAGAAGCACTTGGAGCTAAATTTTATTTATTTATTTATTTTTTACTGCTTCCTTATACACCTCCTCCTTTTCCCCCCCACCACATCCTGCCCATGTTAACATTTCAAGACCCCGCTCTAGAGCAGAAGTGACTAATCTAAATTTAATGGAAACAGAATATGATGCCCAGATAATGCAGGAATACGCACTTAGTGGTTTATTCCACGGTATTTTCTCTGACTCACCGCACTATGTACCCTACCTGGTATCTAGCCCTTCCCCAAACCCTTAATTTCTTACCCCACCTCCGTGTCTCTCACCCTAACTGGGGTTTGTACTCTCTCGAAACACATTTACGTATTGCATACATATTTTAGGTACTACATGTTCTGTATAGATAATGCATGGTTGATCTATAGATTGATTGGTTGAATAACTAATATAACCTATGCTGAAGCTATATTAACAGTAGCAGCATGGAGACTCCCTGGAAACTCTGCCCACCGTCTCCCTACATAGCACATACACGGATGCTCCGCAAGTCATTTACTCAGCTATGACTTGAATTCCAAAGGAAGAGCGGCTCAGGTTCAAGGCATTGCTCATTAAATCAGTTTGTGGCTCGGGCAGCCTTTATACAGTAACAGATCTGGTTTCTACAGTAGTAGCACCAAGTAAGTCCCCTGCCATGTATTTTATTTGCCATCTATCCTTAATTAGCACAGCAGTTATGTCTTTGTAACAACACAGAAGAAACAAATGGGTATATTTTGAAAAAAAATGAAAGTTGCTAGTGATTGTGACTGCCCGAAGAGAGAAGCCGTTTTTCTATCACAAAGAGTCCCTCTTTTATTCAGTAAAGTCAGATCCCTAGATGCGTGCTGGCCTCTGCTCTTGCTAGCTGAGAGGATCATTAGTTGGTCCTATGTAGGAAGCACCTGTGCATGTGTTTGAACAGAGGCACAGTAAAGCCGAACACACACTGGTGTAGAAGCGGAGCGGTGAGTCGAATGATGCACGTCACATGCTGTCTGCAGCACAAACGGCACGCCAGCCGACACACATTAAACAGGAAAAGCGCTGCTTTCACAACTGTTCTGTACAAGGGAAAATTCCAGTCTGTAGGAGCATCGGTGCTGCAGAATAGAAAAGTGTTGTGAACAGTCGGTGTGAGGAGGCAGGACTGCTGAGCAGCAGCCAGCGTGTTCTGGTCTTTACTCCTCTACTGTCATCCATATTTAAACTTCATTATGAAATCCAGACCGCTGTATGTTAAGAAATGTAATTACATTTTGAGCCAATTGTCACGATTTGGTTGAGATTTAACCAGGGGCAGGGCCGAGTTTGCACTTCCTCATCTGAAATATTGATGTGGCTTTCAGACAAGACTTATACTTGGATTAGGTTTCATTTTCCTATAAACTGGAGACCAATAAGAATAAATTAGGCTTAAAAAGTCTTCATGTTGGTGGTTCCCTATACTTGGTGCTGTTTAATATCAAGTACACATGTATACTTCAATTTACATTTATGTGCATGTGTTTACCTTCTTATTTGTAGGTGTATATGGGGAGTGCAGGCAGGCTGGAGAAGAGTGTCAGGAGTGATTTGTGACAGAAGGGTACCAGCAAGAGTTAAAGGGAAGGTTTACAAGATGGTAGTGAGAGCAGCTATGTTGTATGGTTTGGAGACAGTGGCACTGATGAAAAGACAGGAGGTGGCAGAGTTGAAGATGCTAAGATTTTCATTGGGAATGATGACGAAGGACAGGATTAGGAATGAGTACACTAGACGGACAGCTCAAGTTGGATGGTTTGGAGACAAAGGAAGAGAGCAAGCTTGAGATGGTTTGGACATGTGTGGAGGAGAGATGCTGGGTATATTGGGAAAAGGATGCTGAATATGGAGCTGCCAGGGAAGAGGAAAAGAGGAGAGCCAACGAGGAGGTGGCTGGTGTGACAGAGGGAGATGCAGAGGACAGGAAGAGATGGAGACGGATGAGCCGCTGTGGTGACCCCTAACGGGAGCAGCCGAAAGTAGTAGTAGTAGTAGACTTATCAGTGCCACAGTTCTCCAAACACGTCATGCAGTAGGACACTGTCTGTCCATTCACACGTCATTGTCATATTCTCTGTGAAAACATGTCCTGCATTTTCAGAGTTTCCATGAAACCAGATAAGTCAAATGCAAAACGTGCTAAAATTATGAATATTTCATGTCACATTTGTCATGGTTGGTTTCAGTCCAGCTTGAAAATTACCCATGAAGCAGCCCCGATGCCTGTGTGTCGTCTTTTCTCTGGCCTCCCCTAAATTAATCATTGTTTTAGTTGAGAGAATACGAAACAGAAATGACATGATAAAACAAAGTAATGGAAGGCTGAAGGAAGAGGAAAAAACCTGTGCGAGTGAGATAAACACATCTCACCTCAACGAAGAAAACCTCAATAACAAAAGAAAAGAAAAACAAATCAATCTGTCGGGCCAAGACACCACTCAGCATCCACAAAACCAAGAGCAGGAATCTGACACAGACGGTGATGCTTTCTGTCTCTTACCTGTGGCTAGCTTCTATTCTGCAGCAATTCTCCAACACAACACACCACCGACTGTCTGCAACCAGCAAGACCCCGCTAACTCTCGCTCTCTCCGTCAGAGTTTGCTGTGATTTGTGATGCAGCCTCTCTCTCTCTTCCGCTCTCATTCTAGCGTTTGCTTCAAATAGTGGTGATGGCCTTTTGTTCCTCCAAGCCACAGGCTTTGGCTTCAGCCAGTGTGTAGAGACTGCTGATGTGAACATGCATAACCTTCACGCGCTGATGTCCACAGACAATCATTTAGTGGAGGAGTCGGATGGGAGGAGGGATATGGAGAACTGTGTTAATTATCCACAGTTTCTGGCTGACTTTTTAATGTTTAAACGGGGAGGCAACTTGCTGGTATGGGGCCATTTGCATATGACCCCCACACCCCCAGTCTTCCTCACCTTTCACACCTGTTTTACCTGGCTGTAGGTGGTCTAATGAGAGTTCCTGTTAATCTTTGATGACAGACCGTTTGCATCCCCCATGCACAGTGTTCTGCCAAAGTAGGGGTCGGAAGTATAGTGTGGGGAAAAAAAAAAGTAAAATTGAAAAAGGGAGATCTGTGTGAGATGACGATAAGTCGGAGCCAAGACATTTTCCAACCCCAAGCCTCCTCCGCTCTCTGTATTTCCCCCATGGGATGGATCAGTTTCTCTCCACTGTCTATTTAATCACACCAATCCCGCCGTCTCCACACACCTCTCCTCTCCGCTGCCCTCATATTCCTTTCCTTTTCCCAATCTGCCCTCATCCAGACACCTTTATCTTTTCTGTTTCTCTGCACCATTCACAACCCACTGCCCTCTTTTCATTCATTCCCCCCTCCCTGTCACTTCAGCTTACTTCATCCTCATTCTGAATTCCTCCTGTACTCTCACACTTCTGGTCCAACATCTTTTCCTCCTCTGCCCCCGTCCCTATCACCCCCCCCCCCAACACACACACCACTTCTCCTTTACCTATGCCCTCTGGATGATTGCCCCGTCCCCCCAGTAGAGGCAAGCCTAAATCACCCCGCCCCCGGCCTACCCAGCAGGATCAGGATGCAGAGTAGAATGGCGATGAGGGCCCCGGTGCTGAGGCCAGCGGAGGAGAGGAACGCCTCGCCCTGGCAGGTCCGGATCCTGCCGTAGCGCTGGCACGGGCACACGCGTAGGGTCAGCGTGCTGGTGCCGCTGAGTGACGGCTCCCCGCCGTCCCACACCACGATGGGCAGCTCATAAAGCTCCTGGGTCAGGTGGTTGAAACGCCTCCGTCTGGTGATGATGCTGGCTGTGCTGTCTGCGGAGGAAAGGGAGAATTCATTAAGGGAAATTAACCCACCTCCCCCAACACCTCACCCCCCCTGGCATGGAAGACCTGCTAGCTCCCAACCTGGATGGTTTCCTGTCTCCCTCCCACAATTACCCCATTCTGCTCATGAGGCTCATCGACCTGTTTCAACCCATTTCTCCAGATGGGCATTTTAATTGAGGGGACGGATGCTTAGCAAAAAGGAGAAGAAAAAAAAAAGAATCCAACTTGCCATCCTCTTGTTTTTGATGTCTCTCAGAGTGGAAGACTCTCTCTCCCTCCCTCTCTTTCTGTTGCTCTCACATTTGCAGGTTTCCTACATTGTTTGCCACCACTTATTCATTTCCAAGATACTAATTTATTGTATTGCCAGGCTGCGAGAGAGCATTTCACCTTAGACAAGCGCCGGTACACTCCGCTTTTTCAATAACACGTCACCTCGATAAATAGAAACCAAATGAAGGTGAGAGAGGGAGCGAGAGAGGAGTATAATGGAGGGATGATGGAGCAGAGGAAAAAATAGCTCACACGACCCAGACACACAGTCCACGACAGAGATGAAAAATACATGCAAAAATACGCATAGACACGAAAATAAAATGGTGGCACACCACTACTTTGGACAGAGGCATGACCAGAAAATTACAGGATTTTACTGTCTGACATAATGCTTCATATCCCTCCTGAAATAATAATATTGACTCTTCAAAAGCATAACTACAGGGCACTGCAGGACTACATAAAATATGGCAATGTGACCGTCAACACACAAGCTGTTTGCAGGCTCAGGAATGGCAATAGAGGGAGGGAAGCCCACATGAGTAAAGGCAAACAAGTATGTCACTATTCACAGGATTAAACAGTTGAGCAGCAGTGAGTTTTGCGCCAAACCTTTGATTCACCATAAGAAGAAACTTAATGGGGACACTATTTGTTATTGTACATACATACAACGAAATTCATTCTCTGCATTTAACCCGTCCTACACTAGGAGCAGTGTGCAGCACCCGGGGATCAACTCCAGTTCTTTTTTCCATTGCCTGGGTCAGGGGCGCAGACTGGAGTATCAACCCTAACATACATGTCTTTGACCCGATGGAACCACATTACAAATACATACCACGCTTCAACAGCAAGATAATCTGATTCTCTCTCACCAGTTCATAGCTCACGTGGGTAGTGTTTTCTCCCTGTGCTCCTGGTACATGCACTCCAACAGCTCATTCTGAATCGTGCTCGAAGTCCCCTTGAAAACTGGCTGAGCATCATTGTGCGTCTGGAGCCTTGAGTCACCCTCACACATGGTGTCAAATATGCATCAGAAAACTCCAGGGTTCAGACAGTCTGCCGACTCGTCATGGTCACATAGTGCTATGTCATATTTTCCACACAGTTTAACACTAGAACGACCAAGGCCGTCATTTTGACACTTTTGGATTTTCAGTTTAATAACTTTGTGGAGGGGAAAAAAAGCTACAGACCTGCCGCTGCCTGAATGCTCCTAAAATTGCATTTATTTTTTTTGCATTGAAACGAGTTTTAGATCAATTGTACAAAAAAAAGTTATAAGAGCTGCCTAAAATGGCCATGCGTAATTTGCGCGTCATCGCACTATTTATGATGTGTGTTGGTCGCATCATTTCCTTCATGAAGTTCGTTGCTCTGTCCTAGAAACACACTAGCGTCCTCCAGTGGAGAGTAATAGTCTAAACTTGAGTTTTGATTATTTCCAACATGTCTGGGTACAGACGCCCCATGACTACCACCGAGTTGTTGCAGTATTTACAGGTGTTGGACAGCGGCCATTTTAAATTGTTTGATAAATAGTATTGAAGTTGTTAGAAGTTTAATTTTGGTGTCATTTCCTAACAGACACACTAACATATGCAATGCATTAATATCTCAACTGGGTATTTATCTTGACAGAATATAGAGCTTAACAACCATGGGTAGTCATTTTGACGGCTCGTGCTGGTTTTAGGTGAAGTGAAATCCCGGTCGTTCTCGTAGTCATTTTGGCCGCCTGTGGTTGTTCTGGTAGTTTTGAAGTTCCAGTCGTTGTTTGGGACGGTTTCAATGGTTATTTTCAGTTCTTTTCTTTTACATTTCACGTTTTATAGGCCTTGTTACGTTTGTTAGATTAGCAATATGTGTTTTCCATTTTGTTTTTCAGGTAATATTTTCACTTTTTAAATTTTGCTATTCAAGTTCGACTATGTCTCTCTGATATTTAAATTGTTTTAGAAATTGTATTACAGTTGTTAAAATGTTAATTTTGGTATCAGTAGTTTCCTAACAGACATACTAACATATGCACTGCATGAATATCTCAACTGGGTATTTATCTTGACAGAATATAGAGTTTACAAACCATGGGCGGTCGTTTTAGGTAGGAGTGAAATCCCGGTCGTTCTAGTGTTAATCTGGCTGAACACAGACCTCTTCTCCTCAGCTTGCTGGTTATGCTGCTCAATCCCCCATTTCTACGTGCTGTCAATTTGGGTAGCTGTGTGTGCTTGGCTGAGCAAGCCCAACCTCACCGCCCTGTCTAGATGACTCCTGTTGCTTTCATGTTTGGTAATCCACTCAGAAAGATGCTTGAGATCCTGGAAACTTGCTCTTGACCAGGTGCCATCCCCTCCAGATAACACAATCGGGAAGCAAAAAAAGCGTCTTCTTGGAAAAGCTAGCAGTTAGCCATTTTTTTCCCCTGGAGAATCACTCCACATTAAATCTGTGATTTTTTTTTTTGGAGGGGGGGGGGTTTCTCCCCAGTTATACTTGGACAACTACCCCACTCTTCTGAGCCGTCCTGGTCTCTGCTCCAGCGCCTCTGCTGATCCGGGGAGGGCTGCAGACTACACATGCCTCCTTCGATACATGTGGAGTCTCCAGGTGCTTCTTTTCACCTGACAGTGAGGAGTTTTACCAGGGGGACGTAGCGTGTGGGAGGATCACGCTATTCCCCCCAGTTCCCCTTCCTCCCCGAACAGGCGCCCCGACTGACCAGAGGAGGCGCTACTGCAGCGACCAGGACACATACCCACATCCGGCTTCCCACTCGCAGACACGGCCAATTGTGTCAGTAGGGACGCCTGACCAAGCCGGAGGTAACACGGGGATTCAAACCGGCGAGCCCCGTGTTGGTTGGCAACAGAATAGACCGCTGCGCTACCCGGATGCCCTAAATCCATGACTATGTTTGCCTGCCGTTTGGTTTATAACAATGTCCTGCGGCTGGTGGGCACCGAGGCGTTTAATCCCAAGTTTTTCTTCAAATGGCAGCGTTTCAAATTTGTGTTCGAAAAGACAATCCACCTCATTCATGATGGCAGCTGCTTTCCAGGTGAAATACAACTTCTGCGAACCGCTAACTACAAAAATGATGAGAAGTTACTCAGCAAATATAGCCAATCGAATAGCAGCGGGGCAACAGTCAACCAGCCCCGCTTGGCATCAGGTTCATGCTACCTGCTTCTGTTGCCAAAAGCTTTGGGCATGTGTATTGTTGTTTTCCCATACTCAAAGCATTGGCTGTTGCAAGAGTGGGGCTATCCCCACATAACGGCTTCTGGAATCAAACACAGTTAAAAACACCCTTTTAAAACTATTGTGTCAAGCCACTGACCTAAAATTTTAGAATAATAACCTAATAAATAAGAGAAGCAACAGTGTATTTTCTATGTCATTCATTAATCTGGAATATTAAGTAATTAACTTCTAAATTACTCAGTGCCACTGAAACCCCCTTTTCTGCACCCAGCGCCCCAAAAGACATAGTCTCTGTACATAATGATTATGTATTCTTCACAACTCTTTGAGGTCCAGATAATGCAGCAAATCTTGAACAGGACAACCCCTTTTTTGTTTTTATCTCCCTCCTTTATGAAAACATCTCGGTAGCAGGCGTAGCATCATACAGCTGCTCCGAGACCTTGCCTCCCACTCCAATCTCTGCTCCATCTATGAATAATTACAATGATCGACAGTCAGAATGACAACGTGTACTTCAAGCTTTATTAAGTCAGACTCTCAGTATCACCGCATCAGCCGGCAGATGGGTGGGGGTGAAGGGGATTGAGTGGCTAGTGTGTCTGTGAGATGCAAATAATGAGGGGAGATGGGAAGTTGGAAACGGAGAGAATAAAAAGGGAAGAGAAATGGTGTCTGTGTGCAAGTGAGACAGAAGTGCAGAGGAACAGACATAGAATCTGCGATGGTGTGTGTGCGTCTATGCCCAAGTGAGAGAGTGGATAGGTACAGAGGAAATGAGTAGAACTTGTGTGGGTTTGGGAGAGAGATAGTCAAAGGGACAAAGCGAAGGCAGTGTGACTCGGAGGCTGAGTATATTTGGTATTCACCGTCACAGCCTTTGTGCTTTTCAAGCAGAGCTCCGTGGCGGTGCAGGGTCCTTGTGCAGACCATGGCGAGGGAAATGAGTCTCCTGCAATCCACATGAGAGGAGAGACGGCACAAAGTAGCACGGTCACACGTTAACTGTGGCGTGACAGCATGCGGCTCGCTACGCACAGGTGTTGGTAGGCAGGAAACAGGAAGTTGGGTGAGCTGAGAAAAGTTTGTGATTTATGAGGTCAACTTGAAGTTAGCTGTGTCGTGTCATTTACTCACTGCTGTGATTAACCAGTAGCAATGCTTCCAGATCTGGTGGAAAAACTGGAGTTTGTTGACCATAAATTTAGTGTCTGGGGCCATATTTGCAGCACAAGCACTTTTCTGTGGTGTCCGTTTTTGCTGTAACTTAAAAATATTTTATGGGTGACATAAAATTCATGCATGCATTGGTGTCTTAATGAACAAGGGTGTGAAATTGATCTATTGACGTACCGTGCATGTGTGTGTTGGTGTACAGACATTCACATACTATTGTAATTTTCTTCCGTGTGTGTGAGGTTCTGCGGCCCCCTGGGGAATATGGAGCATCAGGCTTCGTTAAGCAGAATTATGAGCTACTCACTGGCAAATAGCCTCATCCTCTTCCCCTTTTTCTGGCGCATTACCATGATAAGCCAAGTATCACTTATGAACTCCTCATTTGCCTTCGCTAAAGTTATGAAACTATGTGCGATTTTTACAGCAGCTGATAAAAACTTGATCTTCGAAAATGCACAAAAAAAAGAAAGAGGTAAAACTCTAATGAGTTCTTTCTCTGCTTGATTGGCTGCTGCATCTCCAACATGATCTCTGGAGCGTTTTTGTCTCTCTCCATATCTCGCGCTTCCTGACGTCACGGGTCACCCAGCCACTGGCTGTCGGTGGCTAGTTTTCCTAATAGCCAAAGACTCTGTTGGTCTGTCCGACAGAACCAGTTGACCGTGCAGAGATGTTCCGCCACAGCATGAAGCAGATAATGAAACATGATGGCGCTTTGGTACCAGGGAGAATGCACTGTTCCAAGTGTAAAATGCAAAGCGAACCTTTAGATAATCAATAATGCGATACGGCACACTAAATTTAACCATTTTTCACAGACCGGGCCATCTGGAAAACATATGGAGTATGATTAAAAAAAAATAGAAGCTAAATATAACAATGAGGAAGACGTGTGACACACAACCGTTTCTTAACGGACTGTGCCTTGCCTGGTATGTGCTCTTTTGCTTGAATTGTTCCTTTATTTCTGTGGGCGTGTGTGTAGGAGTCGCTGACTCTACACGGCACAAATCTTCGCTCTAGTTGAACAGCTGCTGTTTATAGTGTAAAACAATCGCACAATGGTGCCACTATTTTGGAGCAGCAGGTAACAATTTGAAAGAGGATCCTTTTCGCTACAGACTCTTATGGATATTTATGGCAGCTGAAGTATACACTGTGTGCAAATGTCAAGGAAGTCCTGTGTGTGGGTGCGCTAGAATTTTTTTGTTGTTGCTCTAAACGTTTGTATTTTAAAATATAAATCCTTGGCTTGTCGTGCTTTCATGGAAGCAAATCTTGGAATATTTGGTTCATCAGTGCTAATCTGAACTCAAGAGAATTATACTACAGTAGAAATCTGATTTTACCCGTCTTCTATACTAGTTTGATTCCAGAATAGCAGCTACTCTTGTGGTGGTGTTGGATATTGAGGGACTTGGAGGCAGACTCACCAATGTCCTCAATTTTTCACAGATAAATGAATGTTAATGACTAGTTAAAAATTAATACATCTTTCATAAAAGTTAGATTTAAGACTTGTAGCTGAGGCCGAGACCTTAATATAAATCAGTTTTCTGATATGAATTAGCTGCTAGCTTACAACTAGCCGAGCAGGTCATGGTGGGGGTGGAGTAATGGCCAGCACAATAGTACTCTGGCAAGGCATGTGGCTGTATGTTAACACAACAGCTGTTGCAGAGAATCAAACCAGTGTCCTTCCAGTTTAGTGCCAAGAGTCTCTAATAAAAGGCCACACTCTCTGTTCATTTGCTGCGCTGTACATAGTAAACAGTGATAAAGTGTTATAGCACCACATGGACTGCATGGGGAGATAGCCAGCCTTTCAGAAATCATATGGAGCCACAAGGCTTTTGGCTTACAGGCAACAGGCCAAATGTTTTTATGCATGCATATTAATGAAATACCCAGTGTTTTTCAAACACTCATTAGCTTGTACACAAATAACAGGGTTTTCCCACAGACAGCAAACAACAAGTCAAGCTAGAGGATGGAAAAAAAAACTCTTTTTAAGAGTCTGTCAGCATGGATTAGTAAGGCTTAGATTTGAGGGTGGGGGTAAAATCACTGCCCAGCTGTGAGAGCAGATGTTGGATAGGGGCTAATTGTCAAGACCAACATCTCTTCTCTTTTTCATTGATTTGCAGCAACAGTATGACATGTTTTTTATCCAAAGTGTGGACAGCTCAGGTTGGAGACAAAGCAAGAGAGGCAAGATTGAGATGGTTTGGACATGTGTGGAGGAGAGATGCTGGGTATATTGGGAGAAGGATGCTAAATATGGAGCTGCCAGGGAAGAGGAGTTTCATGGATGTGGTGAGAGAGGACAGGAAGAGATGGAAACGGATGATCCGCAGTGGCAACCCCTAACGGGAACAGCTGAAAGTAGTAGTAGTTTTCTGGGCAGGTCATTTTAGTATGTAAATACCAGAAACTTGTTGGTGGCACATCCAAACATGATTAGTACTGGCCCACTTTCAAAGTGTGCTGGATGTTAAAGAAGTATGTTCCTCTTCTACACAAACAAGACCCAAACAGCTTAGTGTTTCACTGCAAAACCAAAGGCTGCTGATAAGAGCACTGCAGAGGGCTCAGTGAGCGTACTGCATGAACCTCATACAATAGAAAAACCTTATTAGAATATTAACTCCTAAAACAAGTAGCTGATCAAAGAATGTGTATTTTTGTTTATCTAAAATCCTAGCTCATCATCATTTCAGTACAGCATGGAGAGAAAAAAATCTGACACTGTAAATCCTGACAATCTATTTAGTGACAGGAGAGGCTGTCAGATGCCAATACTTTTACACCGGTTAGCAGTTTTACGTGCTCACCTTAGTTGGTTGTGTCTTGACAGAAGCAGCATGAGAAAGGCTGCTCTGCCTGCTTAGCACAAATTATGCTGTTTCAGCAGATCATGAGTGTTTGGAAAAGCTAGAAGTTTAACATCCACTGCTAGTGAGGTATGAATGACACCAAGGCTAATTAAACTTCCCACTTATCACGGGCTTGACAGCATTGCTTCAAACACCGCTGATTAACTGTAATATTACAGGATTTTCTGTATGCATAGCGGGAGAAGATGCATTCAGAAATCAATTGATCTTTAAGTATCTAGGTTGTTTAGAAATCATAACCCCGATTTAATTGCCTTTTTAGAAGGAAATGCCATCCCAATTTGACAGATAACAAGATCAAAGAGGCCTTCCATTTTCAGCCTTTGTAGAGTATGCAGAGCCGAGTCAAATGTATTGAAAAATGACATTTAAACAATACACGCTGACCACAAAGTGCTTACAGACCTCTTCTTTTTCATCTCTAATGGGCTGCTGAGGAGTTTGACCTGCATTTACCAGGGAACACCTCCAATGCACACGTGTGTCTTATGGAGCCACAGCCTAGTCTGTACACTGTAAGTTGAGGAGGTGGGCTCTTCAGTCTGAACTGATAAATCTTTCTCTGCTCATAGCATCATTTGAAAAAATACTTCCTGATTTGATACTGTGAAAAAGAGAGGGGAGCGTTTAACACGAGAACTACCTTAGATTAGCAGCAGAACTGAAAAAAGATGATAGCAGACAGAAAAATGACCTACTGATTCCTTTTTAAATCTCAATGGCTAAATTACCTGGAATTAGTAAAGGAGAGAAAAATGATAGCAATCCCACAGCATCACAGATCGACGCTTTTGTCAAAGTATCGATATCAGACCGCCAGGTACCTTTCGTCATTTGTATGTGACACGGCGGATTAACCATTACCTAACCACGTGTTTTATGTAATCAATATTGATGGATCAGGTGGGAAGTTTAACATTTGAATCTACTGAACACCCGTTGCATCTCATACAGACATCGAAGGATAACTTGTGCATCTTATATCAACACTTGGGCAAATTGTCAATGTATGATGCCATGGGGCGTAGCAGTCTATTCCCCGTGTTACCTCTGGCTTGGTCGGGTGTAAAGCCAGAATGTGTCCTGGTTGCCTGTTCAGGGGGAATAGCATGATCCTCCCATGCACTATGTCCCCCTGGCAACTCCACATGTATCGGAGGAGGCATGTGGTAGTCTGCAGCCCTCCCCGGATCGGCAGAGGGGGTGGGGTAATTGGCGGTAAAAAATTATATATATATAGCCAACTTGGCAGCTGATGAGTGCGTGACACACAAAACAGGCTTGTACTGCTATGTATTAAGTTTTTTTCCTACATCTATATAACAAAATAAACATACTGGACAAATCCCTTTGCATGTTTCTTAAGGCACACCATTTGTTCTTAGTTATGTCACTGTGTGCAACTTCTAACACATTCAGTGAAGAGCCATCCCAAACAAACTGAGAAGGAAAGGAGGTCACAAGAGAGTTAGTTGTTGGTGTGTGTGAGAGGGATTTCCATCAGCTACACAACAACAGAGGGGAGGTATTATGACCTGGCGTCGAACAGCTACCGACTGTCAAGTCTTTTACTGCAGTAACGAATAAGCTCCAAACATGGAGCGCTTGCTTTAATTATCAGACACAGGGAGTCAACAGTATGATTCATTGTTCTGTGCTTCTCTCGCCCAGCAAAGAACTTCTAATATGGAAAGCACTTTTTCAGGAATATGAGACTCCTTTTTATTGCAAGCACAAAAATATGCTCTATCAACCAAGTGGATATGTCTGCGGTAGGCAAGGATGGAGCTGGAGCGTTTTAACAAAGAGGCAAGGAGGGGATTGTGTTAGCAGAGGGTTGGCGTTTTGAAACTAAAATTTAAACAAGAACCACTTCCTTTTCATTCTCTGTACCCGCTTAATCCAATTAAGGGTGAAAGAAGGCTGGAGTTCATCCCAGCATGCATTGGGCAGACTGCAGCAAGACATCCCAAGCAGTCCATCACAGGGCTCAGTCACAGATCATTTGTTTACCTATCTGCAATCCAGAGTCTCCAGTTCACTTAACAAGCATGTCTCTGGACTGTGGGAGGCAACCCACGAAAATACAAGGAGGAAGTCCGAAAGCCACACAGAATGGATGGGATTGAACCCAGGATCCTCTTGCTCTCAGAAAACAGTACTATCCGCTGGCCCACCATGGTCAACACCATGCCAACTGGAACCACTTTAAACCCATCTAGCAAGTTGCTTAGCTGCTCCTGTGGAGCCGGTGGTAAACAGTAAAAGACTAGTGTATGACAAAGTTGCAAAAATGTGTAATGAATGCCCTGAATTGGGTTGTTGGTGCAGTTGACGCAGGCTGTAGTGTTTATGTATGCGTCTATCGGGGGGTTGATGAACTCGGTGCAGATTGATATATTACTTAATCAATATTCTACAGTGGTATTCAGCTTTATTGTGTATGTATGACCTCTTTCTTCTGTAATGAATCTTGACCAAAAGAATTTCCCTGTGGGGATCACAAGGAGGATGTTTTGCTAACACTGTACACAAAATCCTGAGTAGTTACCAAGGAAAGATCAGGAACAAACAGTTATTCAGTAATTACTTATCCAAGACCAGACTGTTCGATACCATGTTAATGAATCCATATCTAATGATTATTTCCTGGATATCTGTGAATCAGCATAATGAGCACTTACTCGATGAAACTTTACAGATTGACTCAGGCACTAATTAGCATGTAACTAATCATTACTTCCTTATAACATCCACATTAGTTACTATTTTTTGTGTTCTCCAAATAAAGTAGAATGTCATACTGGGTGGTGACAGTAGAGGGGTAATGCAAGTATTCAGCCAATCAATGATTTTCACCTTTGATTGCTCCATCCAGTGGCTCCCAGTAGCACCTCCTGAGGTGGTAATAAATGCAAGTTCCCTAGACCTTTTTGAGAAGCAGTATGCTGGTAATAAAACGGTTGCAGTGTGGTTTAACGGCACAGGGCAGCAAAGCTAGCTTGATCCCTGAAATGCGGTTTGCCACTCAATTTCATTCGTCCTGTCCACTCTTCAAACTTTGTTCGAGCAATTCAAAGGTCTGGAGCTGCCTCAACGACTTCCTTGTTAGAGGAAAACACCGAGCCAATCAGCATCTCTGAAGGCAGGACAAACGATGATGATGTAATAAGAACGGAGAAGTTTTTGCTCTTTAATAATTTTCAGTTTTATCAACATTGACTGACATTGTTGGTAAACTTGCTAAAGCTAATGCAGGTTAATCCATTGGATAAAGAAAAATCAAATCTTCCCCCCCAATAAAAAAAGGCTAATGATAAGGCAGTTTCAGCCTGAACAATGGAGTGGTAATGAATTGACCATTTAGGATTAAGTTAAGAGCACAGTAGAGGGCGGCAGCAGAGAAGGGTCTATAGATGTGGGACAGAGTAAATTAATAAGTGTTGTTCTCTACTCTCTATTACCATTCAGATGCTCTGGAGAAGAGCGTCTAACTCCCGACAGTGCCAGCAGGGCTCAGGAGCCAACGGACGATGGTTGTTCTGGCCAGCTCACATGTTTAAAGCCATTTGTACTTAGAAAACAAAAATACTACTCATGTTATAGGAGCACTTCCTGACTAATAAAGGATATGGGAAAAAAAGATATGATATTCTATGTCGTGAGCGTTTTAAAAACAGATAGCCTATGCCTCTTTGACAAATGCAGGAAATGTCCCTCTGGACCGCAGTGAAGGAAAAGTTGGCAAAGGCAAGGCGGCTGGAGCTGAGGGGCAAACAAGACTTATCGTCTATTATCTCATTGATTTTTTTCCCTTAATGTCTCTCTTTGTGTCACCTTGTGTCTCTATCACTCTATTCCTTTTCTCTCGCTAGCTCAGGGATTCATCTGGGCTGTTGTGAACTTTATTCAGTGGGGAGCAGCGAGATCTTTTGGCTGAGAGCTTTAAAAGCCCTGTGATTGCACAGACCAACCTGGGGTCTAGGTATCCAACTGAGACCGGGATGGTTGCCATAGAAACAGCCACTGTTGGCCCTTTACTGCCAAAGAGAGAGGGAGTAGCAAGAAAGACGTGGAAAGAGGCAGGAAAAAGAGAACGAGCACCAGAGCAAGTAATCTATTTGACAACACAGTGAGCAAACATGGCAAACCCCTGTGACTCTTGTGTCTCGCTGAGTCCTGCCTCATACCAGAAACGCTGATAGTCATCGAGTCTCCAACTGTCAACAAAACCCAATCAGAAAAGCACATATTTATAATTCTACCTCGAAGGAGATCAGCACCTACAGCTTATTGGATCTTTGAATGTGAGTGTTGAGGATGGAGCCTTGCCCCGGAGGTATAAAAGAAGCAACAAAAAAAAAAAAACTGGAGAGAGAGGCAGAGGAGAAACCCTCATAAGAATTACAAACAAACATATTGATCACTTTCATTACCTTCATTGTCCTTCAGGGTGAAGTTGGGATTAGCCGGTAACTGGCTTGGCAGGGCGAAGGAAAACCGCTGTCCGTTTGCGAAATCGTCCTTATCCACTGCTGTGACAGTCTGGATCACCTGTCGTTTGGATTAACCAAGCCATACTTTTCAAAGAAACACAACAACAGGCAGCCTTCGCTTGGACACAGTTCAACACCATTTTAAATCATCTTTTCACAATTTCATGCAGTGAAGAAAAAAAGCAACTTTAGTTTCTGATACACACTTCACGGTTTGTTTATCGTAATTAGTTGGAGGTCTCGTCAAAAAAAAAAAAAAGCTCCTCTGACCTGCAAACAGGTGGTGCTGTTAAACTCTCACCTATCTGTGTCCCGCCTGAAGAAGGACAACAGTTTAGAGGCCGGGATTGTTAGCATTTGGCTTTTGCTGAGTGTGGTGGTGGTGGGGGGATCTAACAGCGACGGGGTGATCTCAGGGCAAACCCTACTTTCACTTTTGTCAGCTTGTTACCCTTAATTGGTGGGCCGTTGTGGGAGAGCAGTGACAGAGTGGGTCCAGAGAGGAGAAGGGAAGAAAAAAAAAAAGACCTAATAGCCTTTGCGTCTGTGGGGAGTACTGATGCTCAGCCAGAGAATTGGTGAGCTGGGTGACACCGGTGTACTTTGACAAGTATCTTCCTTTTGACTGCACAGTCTCCCATAGAGCTTTGGTGTGTGTGTGTGTGCGCGGTAGCAGTGGTGGGGAGCTGCTGTAATGGGTTTGTAGTGTCGTCCTCTTCCTGTTTCGGTCGGGTTGCCTGTCTAACTTGACTTCTAAAGAAAGGGAGATTTTCAAATTTTGTGCCCTGTTAATCTGAGGAGTCCCCCCCCCCCCCCCCCCACCAGGGCACTAATATTGTACACTCTGGGAATATGACGTCAAGAAGTTGTTTTTGTTTCTGGGTGGGGGTCACTTCAGCTACAATTCAACTGGGATGGAGGGATAATGAAAATGTCTCATCTCAAAACAACCAAACAAGGTCACAAAAAAAGAGGAATTATTACTATTGCGGACTATAAATTGCCTGTCCCCTCGTGGCCCATATGAACACAGCTACAAAAACAGCAAACATGCACATTACTCCACTATTACTGATGGCCTCGCTAAAGGACAGGACTAACATATAAGATATAGCTAATATGGAAGAGGCTTACAGTAGCACGTGCCCATACATCTAAAGGTCAGATTGGGGTCCCAGTGATAATTAAACCCTCACCCTGGAGGCTTCACTGTCATGTTCTCTCCACTAAACTACAGGGTCATCCCTGCTAAAGAAGCAGAACTAGAAAAAGCACAAAAGAAAGCCAAGTTCAAGAGGAGGAAAGGGGAAAAAAAGAGAGCCATATCCTTCTGCAAGTGTCCTTGTATAAATCAAAAAGTGGCCAGTTCAGCTCCAGTGGAGACAACCCAGAGCAGAACCAATAACTTATGCCGCCGCCCAAAACCAGCGGTAAATTTTCATCACTGCAGCTGGTAACATCATAAGATACACAGGAAAAATATGATCTGGAAATTCAAAGCCTGTGGGTTTGTCGTGCTCAGCAGTGTGTACCCCTCTTTGGTGTTGGCAGTGAGCGACGGTGCTCAGTTTCTAAAAAAGCGACTGCTCTCGAGGAGGGTGGGATGTTTGGCTCTGTAATTTGGTCTGCTGTTTTTGTCGCGCTTGTAAATATGATGAATCAAACACTGAAAGTGTTGCAGCCTCCTTGTGTGTGGCGGCTCCCCGATGCCAGATGCACAACATGAAAAGCGTTTCGATGGTTTGACTATATAAATGGGGAATCGGTGTTCCCTATCAGCAGTTCGTGCTTTGAAGTAGGTCGGCCAGAGACTGGTGTCATTCCCCTCTGTAGCGCCACTTGTGATACTGTTGCCCGAATGCCAACCAAACGCATTCCCACTACTGAGACTTCAAACGGCTTGCCCTGGCGTGCCTAAAAGGACTAGTGAGATTTATACTGCTGCCATTTATATCTGGGAGACTGAATAAAGTGCATCAATGAAATAAAGCTATAGTGTGCCTTGTGAACCATCTTTTCTTACAAATCCATTCATTCAAATTTATTTTATACGGTAGTTGTCTTCTGTCATCACCGTTTTGTGCCTGGCATATATTACAGTGCACCTCATTTAATCCCGCGGGCCAGTACCCCGAGGCTGTTATGTCAGTAGACTTTCAGCAAAGTTCAAAGTTTTCCTCCATTCGCGCAGAACTTCTTAATATGTATTTGGTGGAGTCTTCCTACTTTTTCTCTCTGTCATCCTTTGCTCAACCATCCTTTCAGCCATTTCCATGCTGCTGATTGCCCCATATCTTAGAAACCCTCTTAATTCAAAAGAATCAAAGGCTAGTGAGAGCAAATTGGAATGAGCTTCGATTTTAAAGCTGTCATGGTTTGCCGCTGAGATACTCATTTTGAATAAGGGATGATTAACCAGTCTGCTCCAAATGCCTTTACACACTCACTTCCTGCTCGTCCTCAGTGAGCAAAACCTAAACTGCTGAGGGAAACAACAGTTCACTGCATAATACATGTGGTCAGGACAGCTGGGGAGAGATGACTGGAGATAATGCATCGCTCTCGGCACCTTCTCTCTGCTGTGAGTGTGTGTGCAGGCGCCCAGCTAGCGAAGTGAATGTGAGCATGCGTGAAGACAGGTTTGTTTGTGCATCAGGAGATTAGGGGCGAAGGATAGAGAGAGACACACACACAGAGTGGGAGAGAGGGGGATGTATTGCCTTAAGGTGCTTGCTCGGGCGAATCCTGCGCTACTCACCTGTCCAGGCCTTGAGTTTTCGCAAACGATGACTTCCTCGTCTGTTTTTATTTCTGGTGGATTGTCATTCACGTCCAGTACCTGAACAGTGACAGGGACTTGACTGAGAAGGCTGGGGTTGTCTGTAACGAAAAACAAATGACAAAGAAGATGAAAGTCAAACCTAAATGAAGCTCTTAACACTGGTTCAGTCAGGAAGACCTTCCTTCTTGTTTACCTGTCCTGTCACATAATCTGTCTGTCTGGACAGAGCTGCACTAGTCATTCATACATCCTCCACTAATTTAGTGTGTGAAGTTCTTACTAAAAGCATAGTATTAACCATCCATTATCCAAACCGCTTATCCTGCTCTCGGGATCACGGGGATGCTGGAGCCTATCCCAGCACTCATTGGGCGGCAGGCGGGGAGACACCCTGGACAGGTGAGATTTAAACCAGCGAAAACCGTAGTAATGTGTAAGTCCGTTAGGTAAAAAGTTCACAGCAGCCTCACCAACTGATACCGGGCATCATCGTATATATCCAGAGGACTTAGCCAAACATGTTAACACCGCTTGATGACGAATAGTTTCTCCATTTTATCTTCTTTCAGCTTTTTCCCTCTTTTTCAGGGGTCGCCACAGCACCAATGCTGGCAGTTGTTAATGCGGACCTCGACCGATCCGCTATGGTCTTGTCAATCCGCATATTGATATGGCAAAATTTTACATCAGATGTCCTTCCTGACACAACCACTAACCCTATGGATGGGGGACAGGTAAAGCACTGGATGCCATCCCAGTATTCATGGATTTGCGCCCGTGCCGGTCGCCATTAGTTTCTCCTTTTATAATTGCTTCAAAATAAGTAGACAGTGTCGTTGTGGTGTAGTTCTGTATAATAATTTAGCAACAACTAAGTCCTTAGTAATAACCAGTAGGAGCAGTGCCACCCGTTTCTGTTTAGTGTGGTAAATACTTAGGAAACCACTAGACTTTGTAGGGACTTACACTCACACAACTGGTGAAACCTGCCCCTGGTATCTAAACTAGGTCTCTTTGCTGTACCACCCCATTAGCCTCAGGGCCCGATCTCTGTCGTTGGTT
Source organism: Lampris incognitus (assembly GCF_029633865.1). NCBI lineage: Eukaryota > Metazoa > Chordata > Actinopteri > Lampriformes > Lampridae > Lampris > Lampris incognitus. Next base: position 30,362,535 of record NC_079229.1, read on the forward strand.
CATATTCCTGGCTTTAATTCATTGGGTTTTATCCACCTGTGAATTAGCATTTAGGGACAGGTTTGACTACAAAAGCCTGTGCTGTCAAATAATTACTGCAGATAAAATTGTTTCCCCTGACATAAACATGCTGTAACTAACAAGAGAAGGACCATTACGTCAAAAGTGGGACAAACGCACACAATTAAAGCTGGCACATGGCTTTTATCTCCAGATATATTTCACAAGGCAGGCAATGAGGAGATCAGAGTTGCAGGAGCTAATCTAACACATTAAAGCACATCAGCTCAGTCTCCCAGCTGCAAACTTGCTTTTGTTTAATGGCACTTCACTTTTCTTGTCATCGTGAGAAATTGTTTGCACCTCTGCTATTGTATTAACAACTACAGGAGTGCAGATCCTTGCCAGGCATACGTATCTCCCTGGTTAAGATGCTAAACTGCAACCGCAGGCTGTAGAGGGGTAGCACCTTACCTCAGCAAGGGCCCTTTGGCTAAGGACGACGTCCCTACTGTTAGATCTGGTCCTCCTGCATGCCTGTATGGTACTTCCCATGGTGCCCAGTCCAGCCAACACATTGAGATAGGAGAAGGGAACTCTGAATTCAAATCCCCGGGCACAGTCTACCCAGGTGCGGCTGCGCAGTGTTCCTAGCTACACAGCTAGGATGGGTTAAACGCAGAGGGTGAATTTCATTGTATGTACAAATGACAAAGTGTATTCTATTCTCCGGTGTTTGAACTTGGCAACAAACCACCCCTTTTTTCACCTGCCGGGAGAAGGGAAATACATGCACACACGGACAGAAAAACCAGCGTTTTTCCTGCCATTATAAGAATTTTGCTAACACCCAAGTCAATTGAATGGGAAATACAGGGGAAAAAAAATCTAGCTAATAAAAACATTTTCCCTGTCAGTCTGTGGATGCGCAGCCTCCTAGGCGGACCCTTGCACGAATACGACCAAGTCGATTATGAAATGACAGATCAGGCTATCATAATTTCAACACCCTTATTAAAAGACTTGAAAGATGTTTAACCATTGCGGTTTTCATGATATAAAATGAATGAAGACGAATGGCTGCTCTACTGATTGACTTTCAGTCATTCTAAAGCAATAAAACAACAGGAAGTAAAGACTTCAAATGTGTTTAACTGTCGCTGTTTTCGTGATATACAATAAATGAAGGCAAATGCTGCTCTGCTGATTCACTTTCATTTATAACACAGCTGTGCCATGGGAAATTTCCAGCTCTGACTGTGATTAATCCTACTCTTGAAATTGTATTTTAGCAGCGGAGTTGACTCAGATCAGGCAGTGACAGAAAGCAGCGGCGATTCGACTCTTTTTACTGACTCGAGTATGTATGAATCACTCACTAAGTAGAGTTGAGTTTTTGAGTCACCGAGTCGGTCACCCAGAGCCTATACAGTATGCGTACCAGAGACTTCCGCCAGCACCGGCCGAGCCAGCTAACTTCTGATTTAACCCTCTTCCGCTAACTTGAATAGGATAATATAATCCCCCCCCCCTTCTCCCCAATTATACTTGGCCAATTACCCCACTCTTCCAAGCTGTCCCTGGTCATTGCTCCACCCCATCTGCTGATCCAGGGAGGGCTGCAGACTACCACATGCCTCCTCCGATACATGTGGAGTCACCAGCCGCTTCTTTTCACCTGACGGTGAGGAGTTTCACCAGGGGGACGTAGCGCGTGGGAGGATCACACTATTCCCTCTAGCCCCCCCCCCCCGAACAGGCGCCCCGACCGACCAGGACACACACCCACATCCGGCTTCCCACCTGTAGACACAGCCCATTGTGTCTGTAGGGACGCCCGACTAAGCCGGAGGGAACACGGGGATTCGACCCGGACGGGATAAAATAATTTTAATCATGCTGCTCTTCTAGACTTTCCAAAATGTTATCGGACCAAGTGGATCACATTCTGATAGAGAAACGAGTCATTTCATTGGGGTTGTGATGCTCAAAAAAATGTATCCACTGTTTTACAGCCGTTCCTTTTCCAGTGACTGTGTGAGGAGTGCAGCACACTGACAGTCTAGTGCATACACGCTAGAGTTTAAGTTCAGTAAAGGCAGCGGTTGCAAGTATTTAGTTGCCTTTGCGAGACGAACATGAAGTATATTGTGAACACTTTCTACGCCGTCACTCAGAGACGAGTGGAGCAGCAACAAACGAGACCAGCTGACCAACACACACAGCAGCGTTCTACTACTACCACCTTCGGCTGCTCCCGTTAGGGGGCGCCACAGCGGATCATCCGTTTCCATCTCTTCCCGTCCTCTGTCACGCCAGCCACCTGCATGTCCTTCCTCACCACATCCTAAGTGGTTGCTTTTCTCACAGGGCTACGTTAATACAGTAACATTTTTTTTGTGCTATTTTCCGCCTTTATTGGATAGTGATAGTAGAGAGAGGGGATGACAAGCAGCAAAGGGCCCGGGCTGGATTCGAACACAGGCCGCCCCTATACAGTAATTAAAAGAGTTGCACAATTGTGACACATTATCTCGCCTCACCGCGTCTTCACACTTTGCACCGGCTAGCTTAAGCGGCGAGTCGGTGAACGATCGTTCATGACTTGCGCATCACTAATGGCAAGAACAAACGTTTTTTGGAGGTTTTTCATCATACACTCATAAATGTGCACAAAGCAGTTTTTAGGCTGATGGGTCCAGTTGTTTGCGAGATTAGACACACACACACGTGCGCGACCCAACACATAATCCCCTCCTGGCAGCAATAATTATGATCCTAAACTCCCGGATAGACCTTAAGAGTTACGTGTGCTTATTTATCAGGCTTGCACATACCATTCTCCACTACAAGAGCCATAGCCACCTACGCTCCTTTGAATTACAGGCAGAATCCAATAAAATGAAACATACAAAGGGAAGGAGATGGATTTAGCTGAAGCATATTATGGCTTTGCTGCGGTGTGATACACTATTGATCCCCAAAGGAGAAACGTGTCTTTTCTTTTGCTCGCCATTACAGGGAGGTCAGAGCACAGGGTCGGCTACAAACCAGCTCCCACGTGTAGCTGGTTGGGATTCTCTGTCTCGCTCAAGGACACCTGCTTAATTCTATGCTACCATGCTACTTTTAGGAGAGAATCTTAACATAACATTGTCACACTGTATGACTGACAGATTTATCTATAGTAAATTACAGTGAACCGTCAGTCAATAACAGGCTGGAACATTTCCAACCAGTCAATGAATCAACCAATCCAAATTCAATTACATTTCTCAAATAAAAATTCAAGGTGAACTTGAAACCCCTGTTCCTGTCATTGTCAATGAGCGCTCAAGCTGATGAACTATTCTGGACCACTGCAGATATCTACCACTACTTTCGGCTGCTCCCATTAGAGGTCGCCACAGCGGATCATCTGTTCCTGTCCTCTGCATCTTCCTTTGTCACACAAGCCCACCTGCATGTCCTCTCTCACCACATCCGTAAACCTTCTCCCAATATACCCAGTATCTGTCCTCCACACATGGCCAAGCCATCTCAATCTTGCCTCTCTGGCTTTGTCTCCAAACCGAGCTGTCCCTCTAATATACTTGTTCCTAATCCTGTCCTCCTTCATGACTCCCAATGAAAATCTTTGCCACCTCCTGTCTTTTCTTCAGTGCCACTGTCTCCAAACCATATAACATGGCTGGTCTCTCAACCATCTTGTAAACCTTCCCTTTAACTCTTGCTGGTACCCTTCTGTCGCAAATCACTCTTCAACACCCTGCCTTCACTCTCTTCTTCACCTCTCTCCTGCACTCCCCGCTACTTTGGACAGTTGACAAGTATTTAAACTCATACGCCTTCATCACCTCAACTCCTTGTATCCTCACCATTCCGCTGTCCTCCCTCTCATTCACACACATGTATTCCGTCTTGCTCCTACTGACTTTAATTCCTCTTCTCTCCAGTGCATACTTCCACCACTCCTCAACCTGCAACCTACTCTCATTACAGATCACAATGTCATCCGCAAACAACAAAGGGCTCAGAGCCGATCCTTGATGTAATCCCACCTCCACCTTGAACCCATCCGTCACTCCTACTGCACACCTCACCACTATCACATTACCCTCATACATAACCTGCACCACTCTTACATACTTATTGCCACTCCCTACTTCCTCATACAATACCACACCTCCTCTCTCGGCACCCTGTCATATGCTTTCTCTAAATCCACAAAGATACAATGTAACTCCTTCTATACTTCTCCATCAACATTCTCAAAGCAAATATCACATCTGTGGTGCTCTTTCATGGCATGAAACCATACTGCTGCTCGCTAATCATCACCTCTCCACCTCTGTGGTTACTACAGCTCTGTGCATCACCCTTATTCTTGAAAATTGGTACCAGTATACTTCTTCTCCACTCCTCAGGCATCCTCTCACTTTCCAAGATTGTGTTAAACAATCTAGTTAAAAACTCCACTGCCATCTCTCCTAAACACCCCCATGCCTCCACAGGACCACTGCAGCTATAATAAACAGTAATTGACAAAGGTTGAACCTAAATGTTGTCACTCAGGAGATAATGAAACATTTTTGGAAATATTTGGGCAACATTACCGAATCAGTTTTTTCTAAGATGCTCTTGAGCAAGGTACCCCTCCCCCCCACAATAGTGGACATTAGTAGAGGAAGTTGGTTTTAATGGGCAGCTCCCAGGTGTGATTCTGAAGTGAGGCAGTGGTAAAAAATAGCATGCATACTCAGCAGAACCTTCCCTGCATAAATAAAGATTAAAAAACAAGTAGTTCCAAGATTCATGGAGAAAGAAAGATCCTGCAGGTGCATCTCAAAATTGCTTTCTTCCTTATTGAATATAAAAAGGGTGTTCAACTTTGATATTTACATATGTAAAAAACTCTTCCAGTCAGGGCTAGATATGCTGCTTCGTTCAATAACTAATAAATATGATATCCATAAAGCGGAAATATATATTTGATTCAAAAATTCTATCGTTTCTTTTTAACAGAATGTGGCATGGATTACAAAACTGGTTTTAATCTGACAGTCTTGAAAATACAAAATCTTTTTAGTTTAAAGGACAAACAAGAGAAGAAGGAAACGGCACGCAGAACCTCTGGGTAAATTGTAATGTACAGTGTTTTCCTTTCAACTTAAAAGAGGGGTTCGCAGAGCTCCTCAACTACAATAAATGAAAGTGCAATAAATACTTTGATTTGCACTTTTTAATTTAGAGTGCACTCTGTTGAGGGAAGAAAAAAAAGACAGATCTTATCATTCTTTCTTTCAAGAGTATTTGAGCATGCAACTTTATCTTTGAATACTAAGGAGAGGTGAGGTGATAAAGAGACATTAGCATGCAGCCCCTCTGTCAGCTGGCAGGGGATTTGCTTAATTGCGATTACAAATTAGCCAAGTTACCTGAAAGGAATTCTGGAAGTCAGTGGGGCCTACATTGATTTAATTCCTGCGTTGATTTAATTAATTCTAAACGTACAACTGGAAGTAAAGGACATTGAAACATTTGGGACTAATTTGATTTGAACGTTGATTATAATGAAAATGCACTCTAACCCATTCAAACCCATTTTAATCAATATGCAAATGACTGCTTCCGTCCTTGTTTTCTCCATGCTCCAATTGTTAATTTTTCTTTTAATAACTTGGAATTTGACTGCGTTTAAACATAATGGTTTTCATGTTAAAACTATTAACAATATCATTACACTAGTTTATGTCATATGCTTGAAAATGTAATTGTCACTATTGTTTCAGGGGATGTTTGTACTCTATTCACCCGTTGGGTCCTGTGCTATATGTCATTCCCTCCCTCTCAAGCCACTTTCATACAGATCTTTAGTTACTTATAGCAGGGAATGAAAATAAAGTTTAGAAAGATAACCTTCAACAACACAAGTATCTTTAGTGGACGGCAGGGTGAACTAGTTGTTAAATAGCTCATCCACTCAATCAATGGCAGGTTTCAACCCCATGACAGTCATTGTGTGTCAATCAACAATCTTGTGACCTCTCAAGTGTTCATAAGGAGGATATTGATTCGTCCTTGAATAATTCGTCTGTCAACTAAATGGCTAAGTGTGGTGTGGTATATATACTCTAGCTAAGCTGACAGTCTGCATGTTAGATTCATGCAGCAATCCAATTTTCTATGGATTCCTTTTTGGGCATTGATATTTAACAGCTTCAGTTTCATTTCACAGTTATGCCGCTTGAAGTTTGTGATTACCGCCCCCCCCCAAAAAAAGATGCCTTATCCTTTCGGGAAAAGAACAAAATGACAATGGCTCCAAAGCTTATAAATGTGAAACTGCACTGTATGTGTGTGTGTTTTTTTTTATTTAAGTCATCACATAATCACAGGTACAGAACTGGGATAGAATGTAACCTGAATTAGGATAAAATGTTATTGTGTATCCCTTCAGCATGGTTACGGCTCAGGGGTCAGCAAAGCAAAGCAGACTTTTCCATCTTCTTAGGAAAGTCATATTGTAAACAGATGCTGGTTTGAGACAGGCCTCTTAGTGGCTTGCAAAGCTTTTTTATCTGTTTATGGTGACTCATACTCACTCGTACAGCTTTATTAGGTGTCAAAGGTAAAACTGCCGTGAATGGACTGTTGTTGCCGGGACAACGTGGGTGAAGAGAGTTGCGCATTCATTCATCGACCTAATTGCCAAGAAAAAGTGGTGCAAATGCCAGATCTACTGATGTACCAAATTGTTCTGCACTGGAATACATACTGTACTCCACAACATCACTCCGCACACTGGATAACTAAATCAAACCACTACATTTCTCTTGGCGCCTCTAGGCAGAGCTCTTTAGAGAACACCGAAACAATTAGTAAGTCGTAAAAGGAAAGACTAATGGGTATGACGAAACCAAAAACAAGGGAATTGAACAATCATAATCGTCTCTCAGCCATTTTACTGTCCTCCAATATGGCAGTGCCTTTACCCTTTAGTCAGTTATAACTGATGGTTGGTCATGATACAAACTATATTAGCCGTGGCCCTGGGTTGACTATAACTAACTTGGCTAATTCTTGCGAAATCAGTCAAAAATTAAATTATACTTCTCTTGACCAGCTGAGTGTCAACAAGGCCCATGAGACATGGCATTTATCTGTCTGACCACATTCATTTTCTTTCAATCCCCCCTTTTTTTGGGGGGGGGGTGCAGTCAGCTCGATTGGTGTCACATCTTTGCCCGCATTGAACAGTTCCTTATTGATAAGTAGCACAGTTTAGCGAAACAGTGCCCAGAAAAGTCAACCGAACAGTATGGTTAGCAGTAGGGATTTCACATAATAGTCGACTACCGAAACCACTGTTCATAGATGTAGATTAATCATTCATCTGTGGCTTTAGCAATGCATCTACAGCAGATATGCAGCTGGGGGCGTTGTGGATCCAACATAACCTCAAGAAATGTGAATGCTTCTTGGCAACACTGTTTGGGACAAAAAGGACCAGATGAACTGAACATTAGGTTCAAGATAATTTAAGGCTTTTCAACAGCTGCTGTCAGTCACCACGACAACCACTAATGCACTCGGCTGAAAATCACCAGTTAAAGCATTTTTTTTTTTTACCTTAAAATAACAGTCTCAATCATTTTGATGGTACACTGAATTCGCTGTCCGGGGGGGGGGGTGCTCAACCCAAGTTACATAATGTAAAAATGGGCATTTGGGGAGGGAATGAAAGAGGCTCCATTCTCCCTATTAAAAGTAAGTGTACCATCTTTAATGTAAAAACGTTGCATAATGTTGTTTTAAGACAGTCATTGGTTAAACCAAAACACCTGCAAAAAAGCTGTCGCATTGTTACTGCAATAAAAGGTTCCAGCTCAGACGAGCTTGCTGGAGGTTTAGCCCAATCAGATTGCAGCTCACTTGTGAACAGCCTCTCAGAGCCCATCGAGGACTCTGCTATTTCATCTACCCCCAGGTTGGTCCCGCCTACATTAGTTAACCCTTTACTGGTTGTATTTGAGATATTTTTGATGAGAATTGATTTTGTTACTCAGTGAGAATTTTTTTTATCTCCCACGATTGATCGACTTCTCAACTACTGCTAAAATTGAGCAGTTGTGAAAGCCCTATCTAGCAGCAGGGGTACAGCTGTGATTTGAGCATTTAAGGGAAAAGGGTAAGTTGACTGATTGTTAGCACCCCTCACTGGGTTGTTTTAGTTTAAATCCTCTCATATAAATCAGGGCTCATAAACATCTTGGCTTTCCAAAATCCCATACTTCACCGTAGAGTCTGAAGGCTTTGGTCTTGGTCATGACATAAAAAATATCTTCCTCAAGCTCGGGTCCTCTACCAGAGGCCTGTGAGAGCTTGAGGGTTCTGGCGCAGTATCTTAGCTGTTCCTAGGACTGCACTCTTCTGGACAGAGACCTCAGATGTTGTTCCTGGAATCTGCTGGAGCCACTCTCCCAGTTTGAGAGTCACAGCCCCTAGTGCTCCTATTACCATGGGGACTACTGTGGATTTCACCTTCCACATCCGATCTAGTTCTTTCCTCAGCCCTTGGTATTTCTCTAGCTTCTCATGCTCTTTCTTCCTGACGTTACCATCGCTCGGGAATGCTACATCAATCACTACTGTTGCCCTCTGTTCCTTGTCGACCATCGCGGTGTCTCCCATTTGGACTTGCAGTCTGTATTCAGTATACATAGATGTTCCTGTACACTATTTCAGCCACTGGTTGATAGAGCTGTCACACAAGACTCTTAAGACCAGACAGACCTACCTAAGCACAGTCTGGATTGACTACAAGAAAGCGTACAATTCAATGCCCCACACATGGTTACAGGCACTTTACAAAGCAAACAGGACACTACTAGCCTTCATCAAGAACTCAATGCAGCAGTGGAAAACAACACTAGAGGCCAACTCCAAGAAATATACCCATAAGAGTCATACTAAGGAAGGCACTCAAAATTTCGACCAACTACAGACAAACGCCAGGCTACCTGTCCTCCTCCTTCTTCACATTCAGAAGTGTGACTATGTACATGTGCGTGTGCACACACACATATATGGCAGCTGTATTGAAATTCAGCCGCATAACAAACATTCCCCAGCACACTTGTAAACATTTGGTTTATGAAACACAAACTGGTTACCTACCAACCTCCGAAGCCATCACAGTGATGTTGTGCCAAGGCATCTCTTCTCTGTCCAGAGGCTGGGTAGTCCTCACAATGCCGCTGTCCTCATCGATATTGAAGTACCTCACTCCATCCTCTTTGCTGTCCATGAAATACCTATTCACAAAGAAAATGCAAGATCATATGCACCCACTCAGTTTTCAAAGTGACTGATGATGGAGAAACTAATGAGCAATTTACAAGGTGGCAGCCAAATCTCCAGGCTGCAGTATATGGTCATCAGTGTAACCAGGCTTACAATTACAGAGTTACATCACTGGGTAAACATAATTATGGACGGATGATACCTTCCTGGTCAAATGATGGGGTAACCTGACAATGACTGGGTTTATGGCCATAATCCAGTTTTAAATGGTGATGGGGGAAAAAAAACAGCCTACAAACAAAACTTGTCTGATCCAGTGAGGGGAGGTGAGGTGTATGCTGTGCATCCCAAGGATACACAACCAGGCTGCGAAATGATGAAACCTAGTACATGGCTTTGTAACTGTTAAACAGTCACTTGTTTCATAACTGAAAAGAAAGGCTTAACAATAGTACATAGATGTTGGTATGTTTATCAGACACATTTGACCAGTGAGTTGTTTTACATCACATGATTTGTATTCTGTTACACAGGCTATCATTTCAATGTAATCGCCTGTTTCTGCCATTGTTGTAAAGAGGGCAGGTCAGGAGCCAACTGCAAACAAAATGCCCAGTTGGAACAACATAAATGAAAGGATCTATTAGGGCATGGCAGCGTGGCTCCGCTAGTGGTTGGGAGGAAGGAAGAATCGAGAGTGACCCAGGTTGGTCAGTGAGGTGCCCCAGCATAAAATGTACAATTACACTAACAATCAGTCTGAGTTCCGACTCTGAGCACTGTTTTATTTTAAATTAACAATTGGCGGTAATGCAACTCTTTCGATGCTAAAAGACTCAGGAAAATCTTGTGATCCAATGTGACTTAAAAGCAAAACAAACAGAGTTGGATAGTCAGACACGGCTTGTGTGTTTGTATTGCTTTGCAGCAATAAAATAAATAAATGCATTATCAAACTGTTATTGTTTCTTGTTTTGCGTTCACTCTCATTGTGGGTTGCGGGTCTCTTCCTCTCACACAACAGGATTTCCAGTCGTGAAAATCGGACATATTTGATAGTGTTAGGGTAGCCCCAACTGGCTTGCTAGTAGATTGGGAGGCACACTACAGAGTATTCTGGGAAGGTAATCAGCTCCAAGCAGCCTCAAACCGGGACCCCTCCCTCCCCCACAGCCTTAAATTGGGCCAATTATTCTGTAGTGTGTACCCAGCCTAAGAGTAAACAGAGACACCTGTGGACTTTTTAATGCACTGAAAGAAACAGTTTATGGAACTTTTGCTTCAACCCCCCAAAAAAGGAGAATTGTTATAGACTTTGGGCTCTGCAAGACAAAGCAAGTGAACCCATGTCTTATTTTTGTTACATAAAATCACACATGGAGCAACTCCTCTGTTATAGTCCATGTTGTACCAGGCCCCAGACAGCATTTTAAAGTGAACAGTTAAAGGTCTCGTCTATCCAGCCCACATTGACTAAGGCCGAGGCTTGTACAAAGTCAAGACTTCAGATTGTTCAGATCAACACAAGGGGAACATTTTCCCCTGACTGGTCAAAAAACGGAAAACTCATCCAAACTGTTTGTGACACGCCTTGTGTCTTGCTGGAGTAATGGGTAGCAAGAATACCGAATCCATACCTGCTCACTTACTATTAGATAAGTGATGAGCTCACGATTCAGTTCACAATACCACTTTAAACCCCCGTAACCATCTTGCCAAAACTGCAGCTACCTATTTTCCCACAAGATGTACTTTGCAGTTATTACCTCCTCTGACGGGGGCACTAACTGAGAAGTATAGATGTAGGATGTTAGTGGAGGGGGGGGTGGGCACTGCTCATTTGCTACCTTACATATTCATGTATTAGCAGAGCTATTTTCTGAAATATGCCGGTGAATTCTCAAAAGGTAATAAGTACAGAAAGGGACTTTTATTGTTGTTGCATATACATCTGCAGGATTACAGTTTTTATCTGTTGTTTTTCTGCATAATTTACATCTAGATGTGTGGGGGGGGGGTCTTTACATTGCACATGTAAAGTTTCACAGATAACACCATCTTCATGAGTGAAGAAGCAGTGAAGCCTTGATTAGGGATGAACATAGTTTTTTTTTTTTTTGCCTTTTTACATCTTTCCTCTAACACTCTATAAAAACACCGCTAGTGCTTTTGAAATGTACTTAAAGCCTTGTTACAAACCCTCTGAAAATACACATTTCTAAGTCAAAAGCAATTATATTGAATATTTTATAGTGACAAAAATAAAATGTTCGGCTTGCAGTGTTTAGACCTCCATAATGGCTTTCTTGCCCAATTTTCATTTAACCAGCAGAAAAAAGGTCGGTGGAAGAAGAAATTGAAATGGCTTCTGCCGCTGCTCTCATGAGTGAGAGCATGAAATGAACACTGACTGTGTATTTCCTAATTTATCTTTTTAATGACCTATTTACACCTTTTAAGCCAACATTCATTTTCCTGAGCAATGGAAGTTGACAAGTTCCAATTGGCATGGAAAATAAGAGATGGGAACGGGACTTTAATTCCGGGATTTCTTTCATTCAATATAATGACTTGTTCCTTTGCATTGCTCACTTACAAGTGTCGTGGGCAGTCTCTGCATAAATACTGTCGCTGTTTATTAAACGCTCCCATGGGAGCATAAAGGTGATTTAATGGGGAATGTGATGGTGGAGTTATTATTTAAATGTCTGCCATTATAAACGAGTGGGTTGTTAAGAGCTTATAAGTCTATGACTCATTCACTATTTACAGCTTATTATATCGCGCAAACTTTTGTTTGGATATTTTGACAAGGACTAAAATAAGAGTCTACACATTCACATGTAAGAGGATTTTCGGTGTGTTTACACTCAAGAGCTGCTTTATATTACCGTGGCTCAGGGAGCTAGTTAGCCAAATAGCTCTCAGGTAATTGAAAATCAGAATTCCATCCATCCATTATCCAAACTGCTTATCCTGCTCTCGGGGTCGCGGGATGCTGGAGCCTATCCCAGCAGTCACTGGGCAGTGAAAATCAGAATTCAAATTGCAAATTTTTGTGAAAAAAACAAAAAACAAACATACAGTATACATCTTTGGTTCACAACCATTGCACTAGATCAGTGGTTCTCAGCCTTTTTGGGCCATCACCCTTAGTGGCGCCCCCTCCCCCCATCAATTAAAATATAGGCTTATTGTCTTCCTTGAATATTAATGTTGATAATTATTATTCTGTTATATCACTAAAAAAACTTGTCATTAAATTCCAAAAAACAGATTTGATTTAACTGGACAGTTGGAATATCAGATTTATGAGTGTTGAACAAATGCAACAGTTAGAAATTTGACATTCAAACTTTAACCAGATCTTATTTTTGATCACAAACAGCAGCCAATCAGAAAAGCGGTAATTTTGCACCGGTGCCAAACAAGAATTCCTGTTAATTGTTCCAAGGAAAAAGTCTGAAACTACAGGGGAAAAAAAAGCAGAGGGATATGTAGGCTATCCTATATTATAGGTGTATTTATCTTAACATTCTAAAGAAATAAGCTAAATTGATGCTGCTTCCGTCAAAGACGTGAGGCTCTTAGGAGACGTATATTAATTAGCCTAACGTCCATGAGATGTGAGGGTTTCTTGGCCTCATTTGAAAACAATTTTTCACACAATAAACACATGGGCAGTTGCGCATTGGTGGGAGAAGGTACTTAAATAGCCATAGCTAAGGTATTCAATAGAATACTGGTGGCATTTATTTTCCTTGTTCTGCACCATTTTGCTGGTATTTTGCCACGATATAAATGCCCCCCGACGTTCTCTGGATGCACTACCCGTTGAGAAACGTCGCACTAGAATGATGATTAAAATGCAGACCTTGGGTATTGACACCCTTGCATAACGCCAAGTCATTTGAATGTGTCAATTTCAGACAAATATTTGAAAAGTCACTTCAAAAGATGCCTTTATCTCACTGAGCGTATGGGCAGAGTCAACTGACACAAACATGATCAAAGGCAACCAATCGCTGCTTGGCGCCGTTGTGTGACGCCAACACAACAACCAGTCAGGTGCTTCTTTAAGTGTTTATTGTTTCCTCTGGGTTCAAATAGATGTCACTGAATCAGTTCCCACTGTCCTTCACTTTACCCGGTGAACATTGGGAGTGATGTACCGCGGGAATGGACAAGGAGGAGGGAGTCCATAAGGAGAACAGTGGGACTCTTTTATATGGAGATTTCCTTCTTGTTTACTGTGATCTTAAAAGTCTTATCATTCCACACAATTAAAGATTCACTTTCACCTGCAACCTTCTTCCACTGTTGGACTGCAGGTTGAAGGGATGTAGATATGACGACGATAAGTCTGCTCACCGTTGCAAACTATAAATCATGAAGCCGAAATGCACTGCAGCACCAGAAGATTACAACCCAGTGCTTCATCTCATAAGGAATTTCCAGATAGGGGGAATTAAACATGCTACAAGTTGTGTAGAGTTATGCGATGAAGGCGATGTCATGAAGCAAGATATTCGTGCAATGCAAAACAAAGGATTCATCTGCTGCCTAAGGCTAACGTCAATGGCTTTTCAACAGCACACAAGCAGGTGGTAGCTGACCATATGCAGAGGAATGTGCTATGCAGCTCTGTTGCCTGAGGTTACTTAGTGGCTTCTTATACAAAAGGAACAGGTACATGTCCTATATATATTATATGGGAGTCCGTTATAGACTGGGGTCAGTCTAACCATTCCACCGAAGGCCTTTACACATATTTCAGTAGGTCCTTCAGTAGGACAGGCGACGGAGCCCTGCAACAGGCTATTTGCAAACTGGAATCTGAATGTGTTTCATTTCATGTTTTCAAGCCAGACATCTGACAAGGTGGGTTGCTGATTGGGGGATTAAGAAAAACATGACACTATAAAATCAATATACTGTAGACCTCTGTTTAACAGTAAACCCCCATGCATTCAACATGACTGTTTTAGAAATGCAAAAAGACAGGGCTATAGCACATTATTTCCTATGCTGACACCCTTCAACTCATGAACTTTAGTTAAAGGCTGAACTGCAAGCAAGCCATATTCACACTCTGGCAGAGGAGAGAGGAATTGCTGAGCAGAAAGACGGGTGTTCATTTCTCACCTGACAGGACTGTTCCTGCTGTCGGGGTCCCGAGCAGTCACAGTTCCCACCTCGGTGCCGATCAGAGCGTTCTCGTAAACGTCCATGATGTAGTAATCCATAGTGAAGACCGGCGGCTCGTCCACGTCCCCCACTGTGATTTTAAGGGCGGCAGTGTCTTTGAAAGAACCCAGGTAGGAGTAACGGGGATCCACGTGCGTGTTCGTCCCCTCAATGTGGAGAGTGTATGTCTTCTTCCTCTCGTAGTTCAGGGGCTGTTCAGAAAGATCACCATTTTGGTGTAGACAGATAGCACTACGGTTCGTTTTGAACAACATTCTGTCTCTTAAATAAAATGCTTGCCTGTGCAAGTTTTATTATAAGTGCTGATCGTCTAACTAAAATAGACTGAAGTAAAACATTTTCATTTGGGGCTTTGTGATCTGACAATTATCGCAAAATAAGCTGTAGTGTTATTGCAGAGCTTACAAAAATATCTTGTCTGAGAGCGAGAATAATCACTTTACCTAAATGAAGTAAAACCAAACAAAGCAAACAGGTCTTGGTCAAGTAGGGAACGAAACATACAGCTGAAACTGTACCGTCAGCAAGAACCGAGAACAAAAACATAAATGATAAATACTCTGACTCAGGCTGGCCCAAATCATCACTGATTTTGATTTCAACACCGGACCCATTTAAGATACTGTGTTAAGGTCACACAAAGCCCGCTGTTTGACAAAAATTACTTAAACGAAACAAATAAGACCCTTTAAAACATCCCATCTGTTTACATCGTGAGTTTACCTTTTTGAGGCTAATGATCCCTTCTCTTGTGTCTTTGTCGGTGGATATGGAGAACATGTTGGCCCCTTCCGAGTTAATGATGCTGTACCTGATCTCTGCGTTGGCGCCAAGGTCGTCGTCATTGGCTTTGATTTTCCCCACCGGTTTCCCCACTTGAGCCGATTCAGGAACGTACAGCTGGTAATTTTCTGTGGAACAGCATTGATGTTCATAATTTCAGAAATTGAAATAAACAAATAAATAAATAAAAAGAGAAGTTGATTTGGGCTGCAGCTTTGTCTGATAGTTCTGACGGAAAAGCTTAGCCAGGCGTTTGGACTCAGTCACCTCTCTGTTCCCAAGGGAACGTGGTTAAAATATATTCTGCAACACTTCAGTTGACATTACATGCTAAAGTGGATTTAGTAGCACTGGAAAGGAAGGACTCTTTAAACTCCGGTGCAGAGTTTTTCAGAACCATGTTGATGGTTTGAACATAATTAAACACAATATAAATATAATCAAACAAACAAATGGGCACATCTTAACACAGCAGATCACTACACTTGATGAGATAACTTCACAGAAAAAGCATCCTAAATCAGCATTTCATAGCCTATTTATATTGAATATTAATACAGTGAAAAATATAGACGTTGCGAGACCCGGTTCTTCATCAGTTGTTATCTGACTTTGCCAACAGTGAATGTTTGAATTATCACACTGTATATAATCGTCAGGATTACATACAGATTTACTTTCTAAACCACTTCGGCTCATATCTCTTTAGAAAATGCCTGCATTGAATGAATAATACAAATCATTAAATCATGAATTAAAGCATGTGGAGCTTCTGACTGGCCTGCTATAGAAAACACCATGCCAACCTGAAAGCCTGACACATCTCGATGTGCTTTTCTCTGCATTCATGGAGGAGCAGGGTTATAGTGTACAGCGAGACATCCACCACTTTAAGTTTCTAACGTATTGTTATGAAGACATTCACAGCATCACATTACAGCAAGCTATATTTTGTTATCAAGGATAGCAGTCAAATCAAGCCCGTAGGTCGCTGATATGACATCCTCGGTGTGCATGTGTATATATATATATATATTAGAAGGGAAGCGGGCAGTCCATTCATGTCTTTTTTGCAACAGTCTGACAGTGGGAGACAAAGGTGAAAACGTAAATGGAGGGAGAAGAAAAATATATTCAGTAAATGTCAGCCTGTTTCATGGGACTTACTTTGGGGAAACTTGGGCGGGTTATCGTTGACATCACTCAGGGTGATGTTGATGGTGGTGGAGCCGGAGAGGCCTCCAACCTGGCCTGCCATGTCTTTGGCTTGGATGACGACAGCGTAGTGTTCTCTGGCCTCCCGGTCCATGTTGGCTAAGGCAGTCCTGATGATTCCTGCACCAGCAGAGGCAAATAAAGACGGTAAGATGACGGCTGCTCGGCAACGTCTTGTTGTCAAGACAAGAAGAATAAACATCAGGAATTATTCAATTCCAAAGCGCCCATTGATGCGTACTATTCCTTTAATCTATGTTTGATGACCTGTGTTCATTTACTGACAAGTGGTAAAAATACATTTCAAGCTACTGTATGTGGATCCAAATATGTGATGTAAGATAACAATTTTTGAATATATATAAAATCCACTAAGTAAATACTTTATGAGACAGTACAAGCCTGTTTCATGTCTCATATATATATATTATCTCACCCCCCCTTTTTCTCCCAAATTGTATCCGGCCAGTTACCCCACTCTTCCGAGCCGTCCTGGTCGCTGATCCGGTGAGGGCTGCAGACTACCACATGCCTCCTCCGATACATGTGGAGTCACCGGCCACTTCTTTTCACCTGGCAATGAGGAGTTTCACCAGGGGGACATAGCATGTGGGAGGATCATGCTATTCCCCCCAGTTCCCCCTCCCCCCTGACCAGGTGCCCCGACCGACCAGAGGAGGCGCTAGTGCAGCGACCAAGACACACACCCACATCTGGCTTCCCACCCACAGACATGGCCAATTGTGTCTGTAGGGACGCCCGACCAAGCCAGAGGTAACACGGGTTTGAACCAGCGATCCCCATGTTGGTAGGCAACGGAATAGACCACCACGCCACCTGGGCAACCCCCAAATTTCTGAAATATTAACACAATAAGAAGCCCGAAAAAACAATAAATTGGACACCCACCCACCCCACAAATAAAACAGTCAATGCAGGCACATTTCCCGATGAAGACACAAGTCATTACTCTCAGATGATTTTTTTTACAGTTTCTACTACAAAAAGATGAGTGAGGTGTACACTTAACAGTGACACTTTCCCAAAAGAAACCCTAACCTCATAAAACACCGCCACAAAAAAAAAAAAACCTCTTGATTCTCCCACTTTCTCACTGTCAAGGTTTCCTCACATTTCATTCTGTATCCAACCTTGGCGCGGTGCTGAATGCAACTTTCGGGGCACCCATTCAATCATGTTTATCACTACAATAACGCACAAAACACAGCCGTGAACTTTCACTGCATTGAGGTAGTGATATATGGCTGCTGCACATCTCGTCATCACTATGGAGCAACGTTACACAGCGACGTCCCTACACAGGAACTCCACCCTCCACACCCATAAACGCACGAATAAATAATGAATAACGTTTAAAAATGCAGTATGTACTTCCTGTCTTCATCATTTGATTTGGATATAGTATTTTAGCTGTGTGACTCTGTGTGTGATGTTTTTGTACATGTTTGTGTGTGGGTGTTTGTGGGGGGGGGTTGATTCCCCATCTCTGCAGCTGACCACATAATGGAGCCTGATTTAATATGTGCTCCCCATTACATCAGCCTTTTATTGTAAATCTCTCTTTTCCCCCAGAGGCAGGACCCCTCAGGCAGCCATTGAACTTGTGTTCTTGTGAACTTGTGAACCCAGTAATGCTGCACAACAGGCGAACGGGAACAGGGAGATCTGGGTACTGATGCAAAGCCGTTGATCAAAAAGGAGGGAATGGACTTTGTTGCTGTTCCCGCCTGTGTTTAGAAATCACAGTAGTCTGAAATGATATTAGAGAACGTAGCCTGACGTTTCCTCATACATCGCCGACATCACGCTGAGAAACGCTTTTCATTTTGAAGTGCAGTTTGTTCTGTGAGGGTTGTTTACTTAGTGATGACGCGGGAGCCATTTGTGAAGACAATGATTGACTGAACCACATTGCACCGATAACCCGTGTTTGTCTATTTTCTCTTTCTTGTAAAAGTGGAAAGAAAAAAACAACAACAACAACCAAGAACCTCATCATCATGAAGCCTGTTGAGTTGTATCTCACTGGGAAATTGCAGTGTTAATACGGAAAGTTCTGGATTATTAGTGCCTCGTGTCAACGCCCGCTCATCTGCCAGGATGGAGGACTTAATGAGAGTGGCAGTAGATGCACGTTAATTCATCTGATCCTGTCATGGCTGCAGTACCTTTCTCACCCGTTAGACCACTGTCGTAGGCCTAATTCTTGTTGGTGTAAATGCACAGCGAGAAGATTGGATGTGGATTTAGGTGATGATTAGAGAAAACAACATCCTAGACCCAAGTTTTTGCAGGTACACAGTCCATCCGACATAAATGCTACCCATACCAGTGTATTTTTTAACCTTTTTTTACTGTCATTAAAGGTACAGAGCAGTTGTGTTTTGAATGGCTGTGTAAAACGAGCTAATTCCGATTATTACTGATGCATTTTCACTTCTGTCAAGAATTTCCTGAGAAGTGAAATTATATCGACTTACTGCCCTGATTTTATCGAGTTTTCTTTAAAGGCTCAATTTTGTCAGCTAAAACAGTCTGTTGTTTTTTATTATGATTATTGTTGTCATTTTTCCCCTCCTCTCATAAAAAAAATGGCGGTATCTGTTACACAATAGACCATTTCCTCTTTCTTTCCTCGGGACTCGAGGGGCAGTGACTAATCCGTTTGCCTCAGGCTAAATAATCAGTAAAAGTGGGTCAAGGAACAAGGCAGCCGACATTATTAAGATCCAGGAGAGCTTCGGTGACGTGTCATCTGCAGGACTGGTTGAAGTCCCTCGATCTGCCTGTGATGCTGAGCTGATATGGCAGGAAAGCCACAACATACGGTGAAAGTGAATGTGGCATGTGAAGGAAAATTGGCACGAAGCAACAAGAGCCATCATTTACTCATTGTGTACTTGATTCTCTACGCCTGTTGGTCAGATCTTCTTTACAGAGGGTCTTGAGAACTTCCCAGAGAGGAGTAAGGAATGTTTGTAATGGGTGTTATCTTCTCTCCCATATACTCTGCTTAACTCACTGTCTTGTAATTCTATAGGGTCTGTAGGTAGACGATCCATATACCCTCGACGATCCGTATACCCCTAGGGTTAGGGTCTCAGTCCTACTGTGTCTTCACATTATTAATACCATTACATGATTATTATTAGTATTATAGTATTAATGTGCTATTGGCTACTACTATTACTACTTTGCCGCCAACATGACAGTTTAAACACAGGCAACAACTATTCAAAATAGGCTGGAAGGACCCTTTAACCGACTAACCAATAGAATTGCTTCGTAACGACTTCCGGGGTATATGGATCGTCTAGGCTATACCGATCGTCTACCTACAGGGTCCCCTAAGTGGCGATGACCAGATGTTTGGCTTTAGTTGACCAACGATCTGGTCTTTCTTTGTCTCAGGAAGGGAGAATGAATTAAGTTCACCCACTGCTTGTATTCTCCCATTGCACGCAACACAACTTGTCTTTTCTCATCACCAGAGCCTCGTGTAATTATTTCCGAGTCTTGAGTGTTTACAGGCAATTTCCGCAACAGGTGCACAGGGCCAGTATCCACAGCTGTTCTGGGCAGAGTGCACAGGAGACTTTTCAGTCAGAATATGAGCTCTGATCTGGAATGATCTCCGCAAGTAAATCATTATGAAAAAACAGCAAAGTCTAACTAAAATAAAAATAGAGCTTAATTTATGTCTAACACACAGTAGGGTTTGTCATACATGAAACTAAACTCACCCCTGGTATAATTCAGGTATATATAGCTTAGGAGACATTATGAATGATACTGGTTTAAGAAGCTTTCAGGATTTGAGGCGAACAGATTGTCATCTAACTCCTTTTTTCTACGTTTACGTTCTGCTATACGGGCTGCAAATGTTTTGAGTGACAGGCAACCTATTACTCATCCAATAACGGATTAAATTAACTCTCAGGATTAACTGAAGGACATGTCTAATTTACAAGGCTTTGTTAGAACATACACAGACTCCATTGGCGATCATAACAAAATAGAAGAAAGACGACTCTGAATCATCTATAGACGGGGCCAAGGTCTGGAGGAACGCCTCTCGTTCGTCACAAAATCCAAATCATAAACTAACAAAGCTAACCTTCTCACATTAACCTTATTTAACACCAAAGTGGTGTTTTACGACGAATATAACTACTTCTCTAAAATGTACCCTATGCGATTTGAATCAAGTGGGGTCATGTTTTACATGTACCATGTGGGAGTGTCCATCAGTTAGAAGTTTCTGGTAGCAAACAACAAAACCTCTCTCTCAAACACTTGGCTTAGACATCGGCCGCCCTCCAGAATGTCTTGAATGATGACTCAGGATTTTAACTGTACTCCAGAACAGCTGTGGATATCAGCATGCGCTGTTGCTAAAAAGATGCTGGCGGTTGGGGGGAAACCACGGCACACTCTTTCCATTCATCAGTGGCCTCACTCCTTAATGGAGATTTTATCTGTGGCGCTCTCTGTTGCCAGGATGAACGGGGCAGGCCAGGTTATGCTCAAGGCTAGAAAGGAGGCACTTGGTGCAGCTAGAATAATATTAACTTTTATTCTTATCTTGTTTCCTTATTTACTTTGCAACACACTGTGAGGAAATATCCTGCATGTGTGGTGGGGTTTAGACAAAGACCCATGGGGACGGGGTAGGTCAGGGTTAAGGAGCGAGCAAAGGTACGCGTTACCTCCGGCTTGGTCGGGCGTCCCTACACACAACTGGCCGTGTCTGCGGGTGTGTGTCCTGGTCGCTGCACTAGCGCCTCCTCTGGGGGGGGGATGATAGCGTGATCCTCCCACACGTTATGTCCCCCTGGTGAAACTCCTCAATGTCAGGTGAAAAGAAGCAGCTGGCCACATGTATTGGAGAAGGCATGTGGTAGTCTGCAGCCCTCCCCGGAACGGCGGGGGGGGGGGGGGTGGAGCAGCGACCGGGACGGCTCAGAAGAGGGGGGTAATTGGCCAGGTACAATTGGGGAGAAAAACAGGGAAAAATCCCCCCCCCCCTCCCCAAAAAGGTGCAGGTGTATGTTTTCTGTAATTTTCCTGTATCTTACCGTCTTGGTCATCATGGCATGGTTGTATTGCGACCAAAACGTTAAATTATGAAGTTATTAAGAGGGAAAAAAGTATACATTTTGTTTGTTTTATTTATTTACCGATCTATCAATGCACTGCTATACCTATATGTTACTTGTTGACGTACACCTGCAAATCTTGTGGAAATTAAAATCAATAAAACATTGGTCAGAAAAACAACGGTAGCTCTGGACTGAACCTCCCGTCACAGGAGTCACTCAGCCTACACCAGGCAGTCTCAGCATGTTAGCCTTTTTAAAAATGTAAGGTAAGGAAGTGCAAGTGCACTTTTCACTCCAGCTCCCAAAGCAGAGGTGGCAAAACCATGTATTTGCTCCACCCATGTACCGAACCAGTGGATTCTCATCGGCACCACGCTTCAGTTGGGGAAACTAATGAAATCAGCTGATCACATGGGTGGATCAAATGAACAGTTAAGACTTTTACTTTCTGGGGGCATCCAGGGGGCATGGCGGTTGATCCCGTTGCCTACCAACACGGGGATCGCCAGTTCAAATCCCCGTGTTACCTCCGTCTTGGGTTGGTCGTCCCTACAGACACAATTGGCCGTGTCTGCGGGCGGAAAGCCGGATGTGGGTACGTGTCCTGGTCACTGCACGGGCGCCTGTTCGGGGGGGGCACAATAGTGTGATCCTCCCACGCACTACGTCCCCCTGGCAAAACTGTCAGGTGAAAAGAAGCGGCTGGCGACTCCACATGTATCGGCAGAGGCATGTGGTAGTCTGCAGCCCTCCCCGGATCAGCAGAGGGGGTGGAGCAGCGACCGGGACGGCTCGGAAGAGTGGGGTAATTGGCCGGATACAATTGGGGAGAGAAAAAAAAAAGGGGGGGGGGAGACTTTTACTTTCTGGACATGGTTTTGCCACCTCTGCCCCCCTAAGTGGTATGAATCAAACCGCACCGTTGAATTTCCTGTGTCCATATGTCTGTCATGTTTGGTATCCCGTGGACAAAGCTGGTTTCAGCAGACTCTTCATGAAAGCCGAACCGATATGCTGACACTGCTGTCATCAACTTTTTTTTTTTAATTCCTGGTGTTAATGAACTTAACTGAAACACTGCTTGTCACATGTTTTAGCATATCAGCATTTAAAATGAATAAATACAACATGATGTGTACTAGACCAACAAATTCTGCAGTTACTTGACAGCAAAGTGGAAACCTAGGGCGGAGAGAGAGGGAATGATGCAACACAAGGGTCATGGCCAGGAATCAAAGCCGTGGTACCACATACTACGCTCAGGCCTGGATCTACATGGTAACTACCGTACTAAGCCACAGGGATGCCCCCAAGACCCATTCTAATGTATGTGTGTTTTAAGAACCACCTCCTCCTCTGAACGAGTCTACAGGATGCGGGGCGGTAGGCTACATATATTGGCTCTGCTGATGAGTGAATAATCCCCGTTTGGGTAAGTCATCATAAGTCCAAAGAAAATGGGAAGAAATACACGGAGGGTCGCACTCATTTCTGTGTAGTCACACGACACAAAAAAGGGCTTTGTGTCCTAATAACCAGCCTTCTCAATCTCAGTCTAATTGGGCATTCAATTCATAAGTCATTGAAACATGTTCTTAAGAGGGCGCTCTGTATTTTTCCTGAATACAAAAATCGGTGTGTGCACCTTTTTATATATATATATATATATATACACCCCCCCCTTTTTTTTCTCCCCAATTGTACCTGGCCAATTACCCCACTCTCTGAGCTGCCCCGGTCGCTGCTCCACCCCCTCTGCCAATCTGGGTAGGGCTGCAGACTACCACATGCCTCCTCCGATACATGTGGAGTTACCAGCCGCTGAGGAGTTTCGCCAGGGGGACGTAGTTTGTGGGAGGATCATGCTATTCCCCAAGCAGGTGCCCCGACCGACCAGAGGAGGCGCTAGTGCAGTGACCAGGACACATACCCACATCCGGCTTCCCACCCGCAGACACAACGAATAGTGTCTGTTGGGATGCCCAACCAAGCCGGAGTTAACACAGGGATTCGAACCAGCGATCCCCGTGTTGGTAGGCAACGGAATAGACTGCTACGCTACCCGGATTTCGCTGATTGACTGTTTTGCGCTGCATGCTTTGATTCTCTAAAATAGGTTCCCTAGTTCAGCTGTTGGGTTGTGATGCCCCCCCCCCCAACACACACACACACCTACACACGACTCGTCCTTTGTTCAAGGTGATGACTCAACCCACAACCCCCCAGTCAGTTTACTTCAGGGTATACACTGCAAAAAAATGCCCATCTTAACAAATATCTCAGTCTGGCACTGAGCCTGAAAACATTTATTGTCAAAAGGATTAAAGATTCTGCCAATGGAGTGAGATATGATCGTATTCTGATGAACGGCTTGTTTGCAAGGTTGCCTTGAAACGAGTCAAAACACCTTTATCGGTGGAGTGGTGTGCATTGTTTTAAGATGATGTCACTCGTTTCCAGCAGATTCTGGGAGAAGGTGAAACCACATTGAAAACATGAATTATCCTGCACCACTGTCAAATAATATCTCTTGCTTAACGGCGAACAAGAAACAACTTCTTATTTTTTATAGTTAATCGGTAGGGATGCTGTCATGACTTTGGAGAGGCGACCCCTCTCCTCCAGCCTCTCATTCAGAATGGGCTAGTCCAGTGCAAGAGCAAGCAAGGGAAATATGCCAGCATAGTATCAGCCAGATTCAGCCGGGACATGTAAAATGTATTTGGATCACTCATGTAAGAATAAACCAGCCCACTCGCTTGGTGTGTAGTAAGACGGAAAGGTAAGCGGTGCTTTAAAAAATAATGATTGGGGGGAGTTCATAAATTCCCTTCACCCATATGGAAGTCAGACTGCAGAGAGCTACAAAGCAGCATCCTCGATAGGGACAGGGACGCAGCATCCTTCCCAAGGAGTCGGAATTAATGGGGAGGGCTTTCCCAAGTTTGGATGGGTTACAGGGGCTCGAGTCCAGGTCCTTCTGTTGAAGAATCATCTCTTGTCTTACGACACCCTGCTGCCCTCATTACGGCTCATTACCCATCGTAATGCATTGTGCCTATTTTTACTGAATCATGCCGCAGCCTTGGACTGAAACTCTGCCATATTTTTAATGGCAGTTTATTGTCATTATATTGTTATGACTTTTGGGAGATATTTTCTGTCACAATGGAAAACAGCAGAACAAATGTGTGCTTTCATTTAGCGACACTAAAAACTCAATTGCAAATAGACACACACAAAATAGTGAGACATACATTTTTTTTCTTCCAGAAACTCTCTTAATCGGCTCTTATCTGCTTTTCTGGACATCAAAACACAATTATAGTGATACCAACCACTTTTCTTCTAATGATGTGAGCCCTGCAAACTCTATTTGAAGTTCCTGGATATTAACTGGAGTCTTAGCGTTACTTAACCCGGGGTCCTTGAGAAACGGAGACCTTGGCAGCCAGCCACACTTTCCATTAAAACAACACCAAGACGGATGATCTGACCTTTTGAGTTTCTTATTACTCCCTTGCTCGCCAAGGCATTTCGCTCCCAAGCGGTCCCTCTCTGCAGCGGGTTGAGGAGCGGTGACCAAGCACACAGGGAAGGAACGGCAAATTTCCATTCATCTCGATCTGTTTGTTCCTCGATAGATATTACGAACCAACAGCTAGATGATGTCTTGCCACTAATTTGTCATCACGATAAATAGCTGATAAGCCCCGCCCCACCAGTCTTGAGTGACGCATGGGAAAAACAAACATACTTAACAGGAAGTGGGATGCGAGGCTAATAAGGAGTTACACCGATGGATGTAGAAAAACATTACAATAGATACGGCGCGGAGTCGGGGTTAACATCTGGTATTGGCTGAGAGGCAATCATTCCAGAACAAAATCCCCGACAATACTTAAACAGGGCATGCATTTCTATTTTAATTTTGCAAAATTCAAGAACTAAAAGGTATCTTGGTTCTCTGACACCGAGATCACAGACCTTGACTCCCCCCCTCCCCCCACTCTTCTCCAGCTGTAACGCCTCGGCGCCAAGTCTCGGTGGAGCTTCCCTGTTAATTTAGAAAATAATTGAGAAAGAGCCGGCTTCCTTGAACCCGAGTCCATTTGGCGGAGTGATGTGGTTAGCCTTTACCTCAACCCGCTCAGTCTATTAAAGTTGATACCATCATACACTATCCACCTCTTTGTCGGGCTGGAAACTTCTAAAGGAGGACAATCTCCAGGGTGAACAAAAAGGATTATGGGAGATTACTAAAGCACTCTTCCCTCTCCTGCCTCACATCCACATGTTTTTGGTGCATCCAGTACTCTGTTGTCCTTGTGTGTCTGCTCTCCTGTGTGGCCAAGATCCCCAGATACATCCAAACACAAGTATTTCTTTAGAAGTCAAGGTGACGGAGAGTGCTTATCTATTATCATCATTTGTCTTTCAAAATACTCAAACCTGTGAAGCAGTAATAACAGCAGTATTGGTAATACTAGTAGGAGTAGTGGTGGTAATAGCAGTGTTTCCTCTTCACAGCCGTGTGAGCTTTGGTAATTGCCCGTTGCGTTACATTCCCACTCAGGAGTCATTCTGTCAATCACTCGACTGCTTAAGACTACATAGTGTCGTTAAGAAGGCTATTTATTGACAGACAAAGCGACGTTTTTTTTTTTCTCCTTGATGCAGCCGGGAGGAGGACTTAATCCATGAACCCAGAAACGTCTTGATCTGTGTCAGCTCCTTCAATAAAAGTCGAACACTCCCAAATCCCAGATCAGCAGAGAAATTAGCCTACTTACGATGCAAAGGGGACTGGAATGGGGGGGGGGGGAGGAGGCATGCACACGGCACAGCAGCAGTGTGTGTGTGTGTGTGTGTGTGTGGAGGTGGGGGTTAAGCGGTTGTGAGACTCATGAGGAACATCCTTGATATCGCTTGATATCTCTGCGGGTAAGTGACAGATACATGCCAGAGACAGGAAACACAACCCAGCCATAAGAAGGAGCCATACCAGCACGTGCTGTGCTGTATAGCTTTGCTGAGATGGATAGAACGCTCTTAGGTTAAAGTGCCGGCTTGCTCTTCACCATGTGAAGAAATGAAGCCGTTTCATCCACAGGGCTTTGCCCTGTAAATGCCAACAGTTTTGTCATATTCAAAACATGGTCAGTGTGCTATTATTCCCCTATGTTGTACAGGAGGGATTTCGTTCACGTAGACAACTAGTGTTGGAGTCCATTTACCAGCTTTCTCACCATGTGTCTGTAAATCAGTTTCATATTCAATCTTGGGGATTTTAGCTACGGCCGTAAACCTGTATGATTTACATTGAGGAAGCAGGTGGAAACTCGGTGTGTTGACTTGGGACAGACAGAAGCAACACACGTTTATTTGTATGGCCCTAAATCACAGCTACAGTCTCGGAGGGTTTTGAACTCACCCAGTAAAAAAACAGGTTGACACAGGAAATGACTGTAGACAACACTGTATCCCTAGAGCCTCGATTTGGATGAGAACCAACTCAGACAGGTGTGCCACAGCTGTCAAACGGGCAAGGTAGACAATGTGGTGACAGATTTAGAAACAAGCCGCTTTTCGAGAGCTCTTAATGATTTCTCTGCATTTATATTTTCCAAAGGGCCCTGTATAGACCGAGACCTGATGCAGGACAAGAGTTCAACAGCATCATTACAGACAGTCGGCCGTTGCACAAGACAAATTTGCAACATGGTAGTTAAGAAACAATCTCTCATCGCGACCTTTGTTTAAATTACAGAACATTACAAAGTAATCTCACAGACAACAGATCGCTTTATTTTCATTGCTATAGACTTCATAAAATGGGCGGCGTGTGAATTGCTGTCCCCCATATGGCTACTAAATGGCAAGAGAGCGTGTGAGAGATTTACTGAATAACTAAAAGCTGACTTAATGAACAGCTATTGCCCGTTAATTTGGATTTAGGCAGTAGCGTACCGTGGGGTTTCAATCAGAGCCTTTAGTAACGAACTGCACTCCCCCTCCCCCCCACACACACACACTTCTCTTATGGTGCCGGTACAGCCAACACAGCCACATAAAAAAACACACTATCATGCTCTATATGCACTACTGGATCAACACCAACAAGACAGCTGATCTTTAACAACCACAACACACACCACTGTGCACTATAGCAGCTATCGCAGCATCACCATCAGATCTTCCTTTATGTCACTCAGCAACCACGTTGTGCGCGCGCACACACACACACACACACACAGGGCACAAAAACAACTATTAGAGTGCAGAGCTCTGCCAGGCATATCTCCCCTTCTCCGGTGCTCGGACTTGACGATGCACTGGGGCGAATTTGTAATTTGTGATATTGGCCACACAAATAAAATTGACTTGACTTAACAAACCATACCTTTTTTTCACCTATTGGGAGAAGGGGCCCTTAGTAAAAGAGTTCAGATGGGTTTAACCGTCTTGGTTTTTATTATATAAAATATAAAATTGAATTGTACTCCCGTATGTTGTGCTGCTGTGGGCTGGGGGAAACGGCATTTTCGTTTCATTTCGTGTACGCAAGTGCATGAAGTGAAATGAAATCAAGCGTTCCTGATTCCTGAATGAAGATGAGCGACTTTCTTTCATTCTAAAGCATAAAACGCCGGTAAGAAAACCTAGCTCAGCCATGGGAGATGTTTCATTGTATCCACTGAGATGATTTCTGGTTGTGGCTGTGATTAACCCTACTCTTGAAATTTGTATTTTTATAGCGGAGTTTTAACATTGGAGTCTATGGCACTTTCGGCTCTACTCCCCCTCATGATCTCGGTTAAGCAAACATGGCGGCGAGGTGAATAAAGCACATTACTTTTTGGTTCATCCGGTGTTTCTGTGCCGAGACCTGCAGTTAATGATTTGCGAAACACAATCGATGTCTCGTTTACTTTCTACAGTCATGCCCGAACACGAACACGTACACAGCGTTGGTCGAGCGAGCTAGAGAGTGAATGAAGAGAGGGAGCAGCAATCGCGAGGACAAACGTTATCCAAAGGTTTTCAATCACCGCAACTACGAGCGGCTCTTGATCATACAGTCATAACTGCGCACAACATACTTTTGGGGTTGACAGGTCCGTAGTTTGCGAGATTACCTGCGGACAGACACACACGAGACCAAAGGCACGATCCCCTCCAGGCTGCCACCTGGCGGACATAACGCACAAGTCTCCACAGTTGATGTTGTGCTCACCAGTCACTCGCTCAACTTCAATAAAGTACAGCCACGGTAATATCAGTGCTCTGCCTTCAATTCAGCAAGAAAGATGAGCAAACCAACCTGGAGTTATGTGCTACCTCACCTGAGAGACTCGTGGCAAAATTCACCCAGTAATTTAGTCCGTTTGGGAAAACGTGTAAAAAAAAAATATGCAAACAATCCTCCCAGATTCACAAAAAACACAAAGTAGATCGGCAACAAAACCGTCAGTAGCTGTGAATGCGGTGGCCATTGCGCGTACTTCGCCGGCAACCCGCCAGAGGCTCAAGCTCAAAGTTGATGACGACCCCGACACATGAGGGCCCTGTCTGTCACTACACATCAACATTTGATTGGCTGACACTCAAAGTTGTAATCAGTTTGCAGCTTCGGGCTTCAAGCAAAGGCTAGCAATACCACCGGTGCTGCTCCAAGTAGCCGTGATGTGTTTACATGACGTAGGAACTGCCTCCTCAGCCCCAGGAGAAAACAAGTCATTGAATTCAGACACACTTCAGTTTTATGAAAAACATGTTGTGATTGTGATTTTGACAGGGCCAGCAGAGAAGGCCCCGATGCCCCTGACAGCTCACCACCGGTATTAGGGGTTATGTGATTATAAAGGTCATTCTATCAAAAAGTTTGTGGTGCAACAAAATTAGTTTGTATGATTGGTTTGCAGCGCTTTAAAAAACAGGATTATTCTTGTCCTGCTAGTGTCCTCGCCTTTTCCTAGCTTGTCTGCATTTTGCTTGCATTTGTGGCATCATAAAAGCACATGTACGCTAGAAAGCTTTAATGTGCGTTCACCTAATTTCAACATGTTTGATAATGCCTCTTTTCACAAATTCTGTTCCAGAGACTAGTAGCTGTTAATGTAGTTCTCAGAGACCCACATTACTGCTGTTTTATTTGTCTCTTCAGCCAGGAAGATAATGATGTTTACTTGTTTTGTCAGGTACTTCAGCCATTTAATCAGAGAGCTTGTAGAGCTGGAACAACGGGTGAATGTAGTAACTAATTTACCTGTCAGAATAGAAAACCAACAGTACTGATGGTACCTGAGAACCGCTGCCAGGCAAGGACAGCGGACATTGATGCTATTTGGCTACCTTGATCAGTCGGTAATCATTATTTTGTAAAGGATAGTCAGGATTTGACAGGCGATTTTGAAGAGGTTAAAGATTGTCGAAACAATGAATGAGTGTAAAAACTTTTTTTTTTCCAGTGAGTAATATGAAAGTAATTATATTGGTTTTTGAAAATTTGACATACTCTTTTTTTATGTATGCTCAAAAGTCCAGGTAATCAGAAAATCATAGAAAGTTGAATCAGCTCATCTGGACACAACGTTTACTGACAGACACGTTTCATCACTCATCTAAGTGACCTCTTCCCTCTAAACTGACTGCAGGTTTTGCAGGTTTTCCACCCTTATTAACAATACAGCGGCATAAAAACCAAAAACAACAATCAGTTTAAAATGCCAGTGGAAAAGAGGGCTCTGATGTCCTATCCAGGGACACCACCTAGCCACTGGTTCAGATTTGTGGACACCTGGGTTAAAATTAAATCTCAGGATGCAGCACATTTCACCGACCACATTAACTCTGTGGACAACCACATCAAGTTCAGCAGGGAGGATGTGAAAAATGACAGGTTAGCCTTCTTACACTGTGGAACTGCAGTTGGTGATGAGGGACATTTGATTGTTGATGTTTACTGTAAACCAACACATACTGATCAGTACTTGAGGTTTGACTCTCATCGTCCACTGGAGCACAAACTAGGAGTCATCAGGACGCTGTACCACCGAAGTGACAACGTCCCCACCGACACAGTGACCAGGGAAGGGGAGAAATCCCATATTAAACAGGCCCTGGTAAAGTGTGGTTATCCTAACTGGGCATTTGTCAAAGCCAGGAAGATGCCCAAACAGTGCCCAGCCAATGGAAGACAGAAGGACAACAGCTGCCTAAGCATAAACCAGTGGTGGTTCTGTATGTGGCGGGAGTGTTGGAAAAGTCGAGACGTGTATTTTCCAAACATCACATCTCAGTCGCTTTCAAACCCCAAAACATGCTGTGCCAGAAATTGGTCCACCCCAAGGATCGGGTCCCCCAGTACAAACAGGGCAATATAGTGTACACCGTTAAGTGCCAGGAGGATTGCTGTGACTTGTAGATCACGGAAACTAAACAGATGCTGGCCAAGAGGATGGTACAACACAGGAGAGCTAACACGTCAGGCCAGGACTCCACAGTCTACACCACCTACAGGCCGGCGGCCACTCTTTCAAGGATGAGGATGTGCACATCCTTGATAGGGAGGAATGCTGGTTTGAATGGGGAGTCAAACAGGCCATCTATGTGAAGCGGGAACAACCATCCCTGAACCGAGGGGGTGGTTGGGGGGTCTAAGAGTACATCTGTCACCATCTTACAATGCTGTGATTGCAAACATTCCCAAATCCTCTGAATAGTACACGTGGCCACCGAAACTCTAGTTAATGGTTACACCCATATCTGCTTATGAAACAGATCACTGGTTTCATGCCACTGTATTGTTTATAAGGGTGGGGATACCTGCAGTCAGCTGAGACCCAAGAGGTCACTTAGATGAGTGACGAAACGCATCTGTCCATTAACATTGTGTCCAGATAAACTGATTCAACCTTATTCGACTGACACATAATCATAGTCATAAGACATGAGCCCAGCATTAAGCTGTTTTTTGGGCAAGTGACTCTCATTTAAACCCCCTCACCCTCCATCCCAGTGAGTACGATGCCATCGCAGATGCACCAATTACAGCTTTACATCCATGGCTGCATCTTATTTCCCAGGGAGACCAGCAGCTGTCTTACTGTTGTTCTCCAAGTTAATTAAAGTTACTTAAGAGATGTGAACTCTGTAATTTAATATTACTGTAAACTATTAGCAATGCCTTTTGTTATTTAGAATTAAAATGCAGAGCATCAAACCACGTTCTCCTCTGGCTCCAGGCACACTGGTATTTACTCAAGGCGGCTGTTATTTTCAGAACGGCTGTGACTAGTGGGCACTTGTCTGGCATCCATAAGAAAGACCCAGAGGTGAAGTACTGAAAGACAGTATATCCAGTAATTAGTCCAGTACTGATGTCTGTAAACCTTTAACGGTAAAAATCAACACTGACAACAGGAAAACATCAACGTTTTCAAACGCTTTACTGGAATTTTCATCGTTGTGTTTCAGCATCCGGGCTGCTCGACTGAAACCGTGACGTCGTGTTTTAATAAATACGCCCAAAGGTGCAGAAAAGATGCATTTTCGGAGTTAATGTGCTCAACATGTGGTTATCAATTCTGAGATGTCTTATATGACCAGATGAAATATTTCCTTCTGAGCTTTCGTTTCTCTTTTTTCCTTTTTTTTTTTTTGTGACGGTTTCTCATTGTATCTGGTTGCGGATTTGGGTCAAGTCTGAGACAGTCCTTAAGAGATTCCTTCAGGGCCATATGTGCAGAAGACTTAATGCTGCCATTACCCTCTGTCTCTACATGAGCTCTTGGTTTACCTCATGAGTCTGGTAAAAAGTTTTGCTGCTATATCAGGCTGTGAGTAACCAGGTCGAAAGCCAGAGGTATGTGTTTGTGTCTGTGTGTGTGTATTTTTATCTGTGTGTGTGCGTGTGTGGGGGTGAATTTCGTGATCAAGACAAAAGGTCTTTAAATCCACTCAATATGATACGAACCCTTTGTGATGCTGGCAATACTGGCACTGGGATCCAGAGCCATGCAGAGAAGGGGGATGCCTTTGCAGCTAATGCACTCGAAAACAGATGCAAAGCATTTTCAGCAGCCCAGCGTGCGACTCCAATATGGCAGCAAGCCAACACAGCCCCTGCAAGACCTTGCTCGGTATATTAAGGACTGCACACGGATGCAAACGATCCGTGTGCCCCTTCCTGGAGTGCTCTTGTCCTAATTTGTGGAAGTGGGCCGGTTCGACAGGAAACTAACTAGAGACACACACACACACACACACACACACACACACACACACACACACACACATATATATAGGTGGCATAGCACTGCACAGAGGAGTGAGCAGCCAGCTCAGCCTTCGATCACGTCCTCACTCCTCTGCTCACCCCACGCTGAATTACAATGCAGACAAGATGCCGACTCAGCTCCAGCAAAACAACCCCTCCGATGAGTTCGAACGCACACTACACATGAAAATAAAGGAATGAAACATTGGTGCTAAGCGTTGCAGGGAAATTACCATGCAATGTATTTTTAAGCTCAAAATAAGATTTTCCAGACGTTTCCATCGCCATGCAGGGACGTGTGTGGAGGAGAGATGCTGGGTATATTGGGAGAAGGATGCTGAATAGGGAGCTGCCAGGGAAGAGGAAAAGAGGAAGGCCAAAGAGGAGGTTTATGGATGTGGTGAGGGAGGACATGCAGGTGTGACAGAGGAAGATGCAGAGGACAGGAAGAGATGGAAACGGATGATCCACTGTGGCGACCCCTAATGGGAGCAGCCGAAAGTAGTAATAGTAGTTCCATTGCCATGCAGCATAGTGCAGATGCCACAAAATATTTCGAGGTTGTGTTAAATCAAGTTTTCAGACAAACATAGGGGCCACTTCCGCCTCCGTCAGTCAGAATTGCGTCAGTGCTCAGGTGTCCGACATGGTTTATGCAGTCTCAGAGGCGCTGGTATTACAGTTGTTGCAGATAATACAATCGAAGTGCATTGTTAGTCGAATCTTTTTCACGTCGATCAGTTGCAATGGTAAAGAAAAGCATGCATACCTTTTAACACACACGTGTTCACCAAAGCGCAAACCATTTGTTGATTTCTCATTCCCTTTTGTCTCTCCCACTCAGGATTTCACATGCACTTGTGCCCACGTACAAACACACACACACACACACATGCACGAAAATATACATAACCATTTTCCACACATACAAAAGTTATATCTTGCTCTTTGGAAGGTCTATTAAACTTTAATAGAGTCTAGTCAGGGCTTCTGGAACAAAAGATGGATTTTAAAAACACTGCCTATTAGGTTTTATCCATTCCAAATGCAGGGAACAATGGCTTTTTGAAAGCTTCTCTACAAATGCCTCCTTTGACCCCTAAGGAATAAGTCATGGCCCAGAAAGACGGCGTGCACAACAACAGAGCATCAGTATAGTCCATCACTCCACTGTGGCGGGATTCGCTTTTACAGTTTCAGGCACGCTGTAAAAGCAGGAGGGGACGTTCATCACTGTAGTGTGTGCTACACAGAATCCACAGCATCATACACGGCGCTTGTCCCAGGAAATGGAGGGACAATAACCACGACAGCTGCCAGGACTCAGAAATCCACACTGCCTACATTCACGTCACCCCAAATCCAACCCAGTTCAGATTTATTTATTTGTTTGTTTGTTTATTACTTAAAATTGACCGATTTGTTTTGTGTGGACAGTGAAACATGCATGAAAAAAAAAAAAGCCCTCTTGGGTTTCTGATTTGGGCCACTTTCAAATGTGTTTCCAGATCAGATACACATACATGTGGTTTGTTGATTTGTGGTAATGTGACTCGAGGCTGTGTGGCGAGGTCAGAACTGGCGTGCACTTCTTCTCGCTCTCCATGGCATTGATAGGTGGGTTTGGCTGGCTAGCGTTGACGCAGCGGTTTGTCTTTCGCTGACTGATCACAGGTATTGCCTCGGTGGAACGGTCCAATAAAAGGCTGTGATGAATGTGGGATACTAGTGAGGCCCTGGTAACGCAAGAGATTGTTGGAGGAGCAAAAATGACGTTGACGGAAGCCAGTGGAAAGACAGCGAAGCCCGTTATTTTAGATGTGTGCAGACGCCCCGCAAGTTAGGGCCCAGACACACCAAACCGACTAGCGGTGACGCAGGCCGACTGTTGCGTCGCCTGCCGTCAGGGCCAAAAAGCAGCACTTTAACACACCGCAGAGACTACAGCCGACGGCCAACTAGCATGTACCTTCTGCACTGATTCGCTAAGCTGAACAGTTGAACAGCCAATCAGAGTGATCTGTCTCACCAGCGGGGTCCGCCGATTCAACATGCTTACTCAGCTGAAAACCTGCCAACAGGGGTCAGACTAGTGCCAATGGTGCGGGACACACTGCAAAAACAAGTGTCACAGACACTCACCGATGGCCTGACATTGGCCGACAGCCAACAATCAGCCTGGTGTGTCAGGGCCCTTATACCAGAGGGTAAGTACCACAACTGATTAGTGTTTGAAAAAGGCTCAATTTGGTCGCAGAATATCAGTTGTTGCTCCTGTGCACACACGAGTCATCTCAGGATGGACGTCTGCTCTTCCTGATAGCAGGCCCATTATGAGAAATAAACCTGAACAATAAGTGAAGAAAAAAATAAACACTAACCCACAAACTGAAGGGAGCCTTTGTCTCGGTATAATTAGTAGCCATGCAAAGTCCAAACGCACCTGTTTTGGGATCAACTGAGAAATAGGGTTGTCCTTGGAGAATGCTGTAGACTATCCTGGCACTGTTTCCGTACGTGGGATCGTCGGCATCCGTTGCTGTGACTTGGATAACCGACGTACCTAAAGAGGAAAACAAGATTATTTCACAACGATTATTCAAGTCAAAGTAGAAATGCATTAATGAGCACACAGACGGGGTCGGTGGTATGTTGTTCTCCGTACAGCAACATAATTCAGCTCCGTTCCAGTACAAGAACATCACAGCAACACCGCCATCACATTAGATACACATCGAAAGAAACAATTATTAACAGTGTACTGTCTCTAACAAGATCTGTTTATTTTCATTATTCTTTTAAAAAATATATTATTATTATTTAAGTCGTGGAATTTGTTAATCAGGAATACGGCATCAAACACTGGTACATACAATAAAAAAAGCTATGAATTGGAAATTCCTTAATATTCATACTAGTTTCTTTCATTCCCTCAAAATGCTGCAACAACTTACTTTCATTTAAGTTTTAACACATGGATACAGTGTTAATTAGAATGAATGCTGATTTATTTTAAACATGTAAATAAGCAGGATATAACATACAGATAAGCCATTGCCAATAATGTGAAGTGATCCACAAACCCACACATCCAACTCGGCGAACAAATCTCAGTTTACACCAGATTATTTGTTACACGTTGGAAAAGGAGTAGGAGGAAGTACACACACATGTTTTCCTGCTCCGTCTCAGCTACTCTTAAATTAATTTAGCTAATGTACATTTCAAACTCAGTTCCCACTGTGCTGTGTAGTTCACATTCACTGCAAGCTGTGCTGCTCAACACAAACTCAACTGCTGTGAACAACAGGGGAAAAAAGTAAAAAATCTACTTATTTCATACCAATTAACACTGGATATTGGCTTAATTAAAATGATAATCGGTGTGTTATCGTTGCTACTGCAGGTCCTTTAATGTTGAAAAGGCACACTTCCTGTGCAAGTGTTTTCCATTTGTAATTACATGTATATCAGCACAGCTCAGGGAGTTACGTTGTTCTCGTGTTCGATGAAAGACCGTCTCACTGCCAACCAGCAGCGAAACTCAATGATTCTCAAGGGGCGGTACAATACACGCCGCAGAGATTCTCACAAACCAATAACATTTCATCCAAAGCCAGACCGGGCAGACCTAAAGGACCCGCACCACCTGAAGACCAGTACATCAGCGTTGGAGTATATCACTTTCAGCAGTAATGAATAATATAGTGTGTTTGTAATAGGATTTTGGTAATACTATTACAGCTACTATGTCAAGTAACGCGTTACCACCCGAAATACACCAGGCATGGGGACGGAGTGGGTTTTTTTGGGGGGGCAGGGCCAGCCCGACAAACGCGAATAGAGCGGAGCAACGTGACGTCAGCTTGAAGTAGTTTTGGGTGAAAAAACGGTGAAATTCCATCCATCCATCCATTATTCAAACTGCTTATCCTGCTCTCAGGGTTGCGGGATGCTGGAGCCTATCCCAGCAGTCATTGGGCGGCAGGCGGGGAGACACCCTGGACAGGCCACCAGGCCATCACGGCCCACACACACACACACACACCTAGGGACAATTTAGTACGGCCGATTCACCTGACCTACATGTCTTTGGACTGTGGGAGGAAACCGGAGCACCCGGAGGAAACTCCACACAGACGACGACCCGGGACGACCCCCAAGGCTGGACTGCCCCGGGGCTCGAACCCAGGACCTTCTTGCTGTGAGGCGACAATGCTAACCACTGTGCCACCGTGCCGCCTGCCGTATTATTTATTGTTACCACAACTGACTGGCGCAAATAGGAGATAGAGGTTGTCACCATGCCTTAAAGTTGCTGTGTTGTATCCTGCACCATCAAAAAACACAACCACATTGGTTTGTCCTTGCTACCGAATCAGGAAAGGGAGGGGAAAAGAAAGATGGATTTTATAGCTTCAGGCTATTCGGAGGGAGGACCCAGAGGGAAACTTATGGGTCCTCGAGAAAGTAATTAGTTTGTCTGCGGCAAACACTTCTATTCTGTTACAATTACAAATTACCTGTTGAAAAACATATTCAGTAACTTACTTAATGATATAAGTATTACTTTAAAGTAACAAACTGGTTACTTTTACGTCAATGCCAAATATGAAAAAAGACAAACGATATCAATAACTGATCAATGACTTTTACTTAAGTGTATTTTATAAAACAACAAAACAATGAAACCTTAGAAATGACAATGGGGGGCGTCCGGGTAGCACAGCGGTCTATTCTGTTGCCTACCAACACAGCCAACACGGGGATCGTCGGTTCGAATCCCCTTGTTACCTCCGGCTTGGTTGGGGGTCCCTACAGACACAACTGGCCGTGTCTGCAGGTGGGAAGCTGGATGTGGGTATTTGTCCAGGCCACTGCACTAGCGCCTCCTCTGGTCGGTCGAGGCACGTGTTCAGGAGGGAGGGGGAACTGGGGGGAATAGCATGATCCTCCCATGTATTACGCCCCCCTGGTGAAACTCCTCACTGTCAGGTGAAAAGAAGCGGCTGGCGACTCCACATGTATCGGAGGAGGCATGTGGTAGTCTGCAGCCCTCCCCGGATCGGCAGAGGGGGCGGAGCAGCGACCGGGGGCTCGGAAGAGTTGGATAATTTCCCAGACACAATTGAGGAGAAAAAGAAAGGGGGGGGACCCCCCACCCCACAAAAAAAAGAAAAGAAATGGGGACACCAAGCTTTTAAGCATCAAAACATGTAGCAAAAAGGCAAGCAGACAACGCTGTTTTCGTTCAATACGTAGATTAAAGGCACCCACACCCACCCTCTAATCTAGCTAAAATGGAGGGAGTCTGTCTGGCTGCCCTTGGATTTTCTCGGCAACCGTTCATCCGATCGATTTCACACTTGGCGGGTGTGCCGTGTGTCTGGACGGTTTCGTGCTCGTTTATTTTGCCACCCGTCCCTTAAAATATGGACATATCCCGTATTTCAGAAGGAAACGATGCGCTCCTGGAGTGTGATTTGTTCAGTATTCTCAAAACCAGGGAAGGAAGAAATACACAGGCAGTGTCTGCGTATTTCTCTCTTCTCCGTCAGCAGAAAATTGCGGTGGTTTACCACAGCAGTTTCCCCGGGGTACCAGGGCCACATGGCCTACGTCTTAAAATTGTACATTTATTATTAAATCAAATAATATAATTTTGTTAACAAATAGTACATTTGTACAATATTACATTGTTACGTTCATTGAATTTATTTTGTGTGTTGCTTTTGTTGGCCAATAAAGTACTTAACTGAGACGGTATGTAGCTGCATGTGTGTTTTCTGTGATGGACTGGTGGCCAGTCCAGGGTGTCTCCTCGCCTGCGGCCCGGTGACTGTTGGGATGGGCTCCAGCATCCCCACAACCCGGATTCGGATAAGCGGCTTGGCTAATGGATGGATGGATGGATGTGTGTTTTCTCGAGAGATAATTACTCTGACAGGGTTACTGTATATATTTCCCTTTACATGAGCCTGACACAGTCTGAACTAATACCACCACACTGTGTGTGCATCCACAGAATCAGAGAAATTGTTATAAAAAAAAACAAAAAACAAACAAACAACAAACAAACGCAACCTTTTCCATTGAGATGGGGGTCAGGGGGTCTGGGTAGGGGTCGTGGGAGCCGAGATGGGGTTAAGTGTCCCTTGTTTTTCTAAGCTCAAGGTGGAAACCCTACTGACGGGCGGCCCAAATGTGTCTCTGTGGTGTCTTCTTTTACTCTAGCAGCTCCTCTGTGTCTCAGGCTACGCTACCTCAAATGAACGGTCAGCTCCGATAAGACTCGGCGTGACTTCTTCTTTGGTAAACGAGCCACGCCCCCGCACACAAATCGTAAGCAGCAGGTAAAGGAGTATTACAGCAGAGACCAGAAGGAGCGAAACATAAAGAAAAAGGTCCATCTCTGTAGGGATCCTTTCCAAAACGTTGTCAGACACTTATAATGACAATCTGAGTGACAAGAACAAGCACTTTTAGTGGACGAACTTTGACGGGGCAATTACCCCAAAGGGTTATATCGCAGCCCATTTCGCGGCTGCCGGCTGAAGCGTTCTCCCTCGGTACTGGATCAATAACAAAAATTGGTGTCCCCACTGGTCATTTAGACCCAAAATGATGGAAAATAGGGCCCAGGTT
This sequence comes from Lampris incognitus, assembly GCF_029633865.1. Taxonomy (NCBI): domain Eukaryota; kingdom Metazoa; phylum Chordata; class Actinopteri; order Lampriformes; family Lampridae; genus Lampris; species Lampris incognitus. The sequence goes on from NC_079229.1 coordinate 30,402,096, forward strand.
TAAAAATAGCGGAATGACCCTTCAATGCAACAGCGCGTTAAAGCTAACGACCAACATGGCGGGGTTTGGGGCCGTGTCATCTCTCCTGGAGTCGGTGACCTGCTCAGGATCAACTGCACACCGACCGAAGATGACGACTGCACTGTCTGTGGGGATCCTTCACATACGAGTGAAATGTGACAGGGCGGTTTTCAGACGCATGTTAATGCGATGCCGTCTTATTAACTATCAAATATCAATTTAAATCATCTTCAGATTGTTTATTTTCAGATTCTTTCTTTTGAAATAACTATTCGATCTTCTTACAATGCCGCCAGTTATGACTGTTGACAAAAATAAACTGAAGTGCAAGACTTGAAAGTTACTAATGGGACACGGGCTTTAACCTTTACTCTTAATGAAATCCAAGTCATCGTCAGCCATCGTTACAGATTAATAAGTGAATCTTAGTTGCAGGACAATAATATAACACTTAGAACAGGTAATGAATGGGCGTCCGGGTGGCGTAGCGGTCTATTACGTTGCCTACCAACACAGGGACCTTCGGTTTGAATCCCCGTGTTAATTCTGGCTTGGTCGGGCGTCCCTACAGATACAATTGGCCGTGTTTGCGTGTGGGAAGTCGGATGTGGGTATGTGTCCTGGTTGCTGCACTAGCGCCTCCTCTGGTCAGTCGGGGCACCTGTTCGGGGGTGGGGGACTGGGGGGAATAGCATGATCCTCCCCTGGTGAAACTCCTCACTGCCAGGTGAAAAGAAGCGGCTGGCGACTCCACATGTATGGGAGGAGGCATGTGGTAGTCTGCAGCCCTCCCCGGATCGGCAGAGTCGGTGGAGCAGCAACCGGGACGGCTCGGAAGAGTGGGGTAATTGGCTGTGTACAATTGGGGAGAACAGGTAATGACTAAGTTATGAGTTTTATAAACTTTACGAGAGTTTTAGAAATCTGCTTTTTAGTTTTCCGTTGGGAAGTTGACAAATGAAGCAACTGAAATTCGTTGGGAGTCCATGCCACTGTATATTATTTGCTTTTTTTTGTCTTTAAAAATCCCGGGGAGCAGATTCAAACACGAGCTTTAATGAGCCACATACTCAACATTGTGACTGGAGCTCACCGAGTCCCTGTCAACCTTACAGCTAAAATTACACTGAGAATTAGCTGGGCTTGATCAGTTTTGGGACTTCCTGTAACAAAGGACGATGGGCTGATTCCTAATTACCTGCATATGAAAACAAATGTCTTATTAATACCTGATCTTTGGATTGTTCTTGGATATCAGCTTTGTTGCAACACCTTTTTTTAAATGATAACAGATTTAGAATTGCATTACAAAATGCTGCACATCAGTTTTATGAGGAGGAGGAGGAAGGGACGACCTCCGCTAACTACAGAGGATCAACTCTGTGAGAATGTCTCCATTTTGTCAAGCGGAGACCCGATTTATCTACTGTGCCCCCCCCTTTTCTCCCTAATTGTAATTGGCCAATTACCCCACTCTTCTGAGCCATCCCGGTCGCTGCTCCACCCCCTCTGCCGATCCGGGGAGGGCTGCAGACTACCACATGCCTCCTCTGATACATGTGGAGTCGCCAGCCGCTTCTTTTCACCTGACAGTGAGGAGTTTCACCAGGGGGACATAGCATGTGGGAGGTTCACGCTATTCCCCCCAGTTCCCCCTCCCCCCTGAACAGATGCCCCAACCGACCAGAGGAGGCGCTAGTGCAGCGACCAGGACACATACCCACATCCGGCTTCCCACCCGCAGACACGGCCAATTGTGTCTGTAGGGACGCCCGACCAAGCCGGGGGTAACACAGGGATTTGAACCGGCGATCCCCATGTTGGTAGGTGACGGAATAGACCGCCACGCTACCCGGACGCCCCTTCTACTGCGCTTTAATATTCCTGTCACATGTTTTGATTGTATCATAATTTTGCAAGGGTTGGCTGCTTTTGGAATTAAACTCCTAAACTACTGCACAGTTATGAACAATCACAAAAGAACAATGTCAGTGAAATCCATAATCTAGTTCACTGTGATGCTCAACCAATACACGTGTAATCCAATATTAATGCATAACCCGTTTTATTTGTACTATTCATTTTTGTTTCTTTTTACTGCCTTACTCAACTTATGAAGAAGTAAACACTCAACTGCATACATAATGATGCAGCACATATGTTGTGAAGGTCCACGGGAATAATGAGCTGCACAGCTGCAGCAAATGCAAGTTTGCAGCCCTATTTCTAGTATTCTATCTATGAAACCCTCTTCCCATACAACTGGAGAAAGCACCAGTGTTCATGGATAAAGGGGGGCGGTCCCATGTACCCCAGTTTTGGGAGTAAATAAGAAGTATTGAAAACTGGCTATGTTAAGAAAAGAGAAATCCAATGCTTGGAAAAATGAACATTGTGATTTTCATAACCAGATCATCATATTGTGCAGCCCCTCACCTCGCCTGTGTCTGCTTCCATGACATCCCATTGGTTTCAGCTCCTCTAGAGCCACTGTCACCGGCTGACTTATGGCTGTGGCCAGAAAACATAATGCACTTTTAAAAGTTCAGGGTTGGTGCTACAGGATGGCATTACTGCCACCGGACTGCCCTCGTCCTTCTTCAGTGCCAAGTACAACTTCTCCACATTCAGCAGCCTTTTCCCATCTCGGAGTTTCTAAACTTGTAAACATTTTGTTGTCATCTCTGCAGTCTCATGCTGACTACTGCTGAAACTTCGTTTTAGAGGGGTGAAACTTTTCATGTTCAAACTAAAAAGCCTTTTTTTATTTTTCCTTTTTTTTTTGTCTGAGGATTTTTTCCACTGCAAAGACTATTGATTTAAACCTACCACACAGTCCTTTGCTGTGTTTTTTCTTTCTTTATTTCTGTAAACAAGTGACGGCTAATGTGCTAATGGAGCAAGGTGTTTCCGCTTAAGAATTTATTTATTTTTCTTCTTTTTTTTTTTTAGAAGAACCAACAGTTGAAACACTGGATAATGCCAATTAGTTGCAGAAAACAAGAAATGTGGCTTGTTATTCCAACAAAACAAACAAACAAAAAAAACTTGAAGGAAGTTAATATGTGAGGGATGTATTTCTAGTTATCTCTCCACTGACAGACTTTTTGTCCTTTGGTTTTATTACTTTATATTTGATTAATTACATAGACGGATGTACTTTGCAGTCTGAAGCACAATGTAAGATTGGATATGCTCACCAACTCTATAAAATATACCTCCAGCATGTACAGATGGAGGGGTTTATTTCTTCTCTACCTTACGAAGTTACCGTGTACTCGGCAGGCCCTCTGAGGGCCCTTAAATCTGTTTGTTATAACGGATGGCAGTACGTACTGGAAACCACATTTAAGAGGGACAGATGGAGGGAAAATGAATCAAAAGTCATCTGGTCCTCTGCCTAGAACCCTGAATTGAATTTTCTTTTCTTTTAACTGGTTTGAAAAGGAATTGTGTACCTGTTCATTTTTGTTTTTTTTTTCCAAAATCTCCTAGCTTGTATTTCCAATAACATTTCCAATATCCATTCGGCTAAACAATCAATAGACTCCAACCCAAACGGCATGCTGAGCAGAAGTGAAATGGTGGCTATAGAAGCGAAAGAAGGGGGGTGGGGGATCTCCAGCATGTCCATTTAAAACACTTCAACCAGGAGAAAATTGAAACCCCTTTCATCGAGCGCTCAAAACATTTGATCCCGCCGCGGAACGGTAGGAGAAAACGGTAATGTCAGAGCACCTGGCACACACCCAGCCAATCAATTTAAGCAGGGGAGAGAAGAAAAAAAAAAGGAGCATCACCACCAATTAGCCGCCACATTCCCAGACAGCCCCCCTTTTGCGCTTAGGAGCGGCGGTATTGACAGATGCTGGGGGATTAGTGCTCTGGAGTGTGAGGACAGTTGATTGTTGCAGCCGATTTGATGCCACAGACGCCGGGCCAAAGACGAATGACTTTAATGGACGCGAGAAAAAGAGGAGGCGGGCGGGGGGGGGGGGGGTAATTATTTTCGCCTTCACAGTCCCTGATTTCCTCCCTTGGGTCATCACTGGTGATTGATTCCCTTTTGTATGACCAGCGTTGAAGTTTGCAGCCCAACATTGAAAACTTTGAAATGAGCAGTCTTGTTAGACAGCACCCAACAATGGGTGCCAGTACACTAGATTTGTTGTTGCGGGGATATTTTCATTATCCCATTATCCTCTTGCCGGCCAGTTAGAGCTGGGTTAATAGCAGCTGCTGCATGCAATAATCCGAAATGGTTCATATTTATTCATTCATTTATCATCTGTACTCGCCTCAGGTTCAGGTTCACTAACCAGCATGCACTGGGAGGAAGGCAAGGAAGACACTTGGGACAGGTAACCAGTCCATCTCCATCAACCCATAATAACGCAGGAAGAACATGCAAAGGAGGAACGGGACTGAATGACTTGCTGTGAGGCAACAGCGGCAACCCTTAAGCCAACATACCACCCATATAAAGCATATGACATAAAAACCCCAATTCCAGTGAAGTTGGGACGTTGTGTAAAACGTAAATAAAAACAGAATATAATGATTTGTTTATCAGTTTGAACATTGAATATCTTGTCTTTGTAGTGTATTCAATTGAATATACGTCGAAAAGGATTTGCAAATCATTGTACTGTTTTTATTCACATTTTACACAACGTCCCAACTTCATTGGAATTGGGTTTGTACATATAGCCGCAACTGCACCTGCTATCTATTGAACACACATAGATACAGGGTCGAGAGGCTGTAAATAAGCACTGCTTACTATGCATCAGAAAAACATTTAAAGGAGATTAAGATATGTGCTTGGCACTTCTGACTTACAACACAAACGTGCTGGCTGCAAAGTTGTATGAGTAGCGGTTGTGACTGTTCATGAATATGCAAGGAGGAATCAAAGCGGATATCGATTCTTCATAAGGAGGGCGCCTACAGAGCTATTGAGGTTTGCATTTTTAATCGGTTTTCCACATCCCCATCTTCTCTGTGAGAATCTGATGAAGCCGCACACTTTCTCTGCAAGATATTTCTATTAAGTACCCCCGCACAGTTCAGCTTCAGAGAGAAATAAAATGGACAGAGCGATATGAACGGGATGCTTTTTAATTAAGTGCCATTGATTTGAATCACGTATCATTTACATGAAGTTGTGTCCTATTCGCACCGGAATGGTATTACCTGGGAACCTCGAGTAATTTGTAATGACTGCGGAGGTCGTCTGTGATCTTAATCCCGTGCTAAACGGCCATGTCCGTAATTTGTAAAGTAAAAATTCCAGCGCAAATTACCTGCCATATTTTGACAAACACAGAGGTCATATCTGGTAATATTAGTTCCGTTTGAATTGGCATCTCAGTAATTTGGGGCTGTTTTTTTTTTTTTTTTAGCAAGGTTTTTTGTTTTCTCCGGGCCTTTTTTCTGCTTCTCTCCCGTTCAAGAATTATGGAGAGTGCAGTGGAAAGTATAAATGAACGTTTTGACAGCATTTTGGGTGGAACTTGGAGGTTATTCTCGCTACATAGCATGGAGACCCATTCACAGAAAGAGCAAGCTCAAGTCCATCAGAAGAGCAAAATCTGCAATGAAAGTGAGGGCCGGCGCTGTCGATATGTGCTACCTATCGAGACGCGTTACTTAGCGGTTCAGCACATGGTGGCGAGGTTAGGGTTACGGTTAGACTCTGCTATTGATTCGCGCTACAGTAGCATTTTTCAATAAGGCCAGCATAAATCGTCAGAACACCGGCTGGGGTGGGATCCCGGCCCCTTGGACACCGGGCACACCACCGGCCAGTCTCGCCCGCACTGTAGGGTGAGTGGCGAGTGAGCAGGTGCGATAGGACCCAAAAGATGGTGAAGTATGGCTGGGCAGGGCGAAGCCTGGGGAAGAGTTCAGATGCAGATGTTAGGGGGAGCCTTGACATTTTCAGTCATTTTCGGGGAGATAATGTCAGTAAATTCGAGTAAAATACAGACTTCGCTTGTCCCATGCGAATGCGCTGCATGAAACACAGGCGTGGGGGGGGGGGTAATTTCTAAATCACATGACCTCCCCAGGTAATACTAGTCCCATGCGAACAGGACTGTAGAATCACTCTGACAGCAGTTGGGCGAGCCAGTGGGGAAACTCACACGTGTCCAAAGACCAGTAATGAAATGTCTGAGCACAACACAATTCTGCCATTATGTGATAAAGCAGAATGCACTGGACTGAGAAAGGGCAAGGTTTAGTTCAACCCAAGCTAAAAACAGAACAGAATAAAGGCATAACAAATAACACATGATGCTGGGTGTAGTACATGTAGGAGCAGCTGTCTCCGAGGAGGTGGATTGAAGCATTTTTTATCCATTTATTTATTTAAAATCCCTCCAGTCTTTGTATGACAGAGGTTTCCATAGTTTTGATGGCTGGGATGCTCAGGAGGCAGAATTAGCAAGACCTCACCAGGGGAACCGTCGCACAACAAGAAAATACAAAAATAAAGGGGGAAAAGGAAGCAGACTGAGTCACAGGAGATCAGACGATCTCCAAAACTATATCAGAGCAAGGACAAACTTTGAAAAATACATAAAGTGAAGCCAAATTGGATCATAATTCCTCAGAATAAAGGAGCATTTTACCTTCTGTCAGAGCATCTTATGGGAACAGCTGGTGTTAAATTGTCTTTATATATAGCCTTTGAAATCAACGGAAACACACAGAAGATGGAGCCAACCAATTTTAGTTTCCCTCAAGAGTATCTATAGCTACAGAATGGCAAGAAAAATGAATGAGAACTTTTTCTTTTTTTATTGTGCTTTGTTCTTTCAGTGTTTTGGGTTGAGGGGTTTTTGTTTCCTCAAATTAATGGAATTTCAAAGTCCAAACGTTCTAAGCCAAGCTTTATAGCTGCCAAAAGAAGGGAGCAATGACTTGAAAACCCAACATATGAGGGGGTGCTACTCACCCACTTCAGACATCTCAGGCACAGATGCTACGAAGGGTCCGTCTGGAAATTTGGGGGCATTGTCGTTGATGTCTTGTACTTTGATGATGAATTCCGACTTTGGTTCCAGAGCTTCTTCTGTGTTGCGGTCCAGAGCCTGCGCATGTAGCACATAGTGTGTTTTCCTTTCCCGGTCCAGGCTCTTCGTGGCGTGGATATCTCCTGTCACCTCGTCAATGATAAATATAGTCCCAGCTCCTTCCCCGCTCAGGATGTACCTGACGGAGCCATCCCCTTTGTCGGAGTTGGAGTGAAGCTGTAACAGAGGGCAGACACAAGTGTGTGAATACAGAGGGTAGACATTTCCAGAAACATCTGCGTGACTGTTCTGTAGTGAAAGCTGTGGTGCCTGTGTTCTTGTTCAAAGGAAGACAAAAAGAGGTAGATCAACCAGCTGGAAGATAATTCTGAGGATGATGGTGTGAAATTACACTGTACTAGATGAGCTTGTTTGAATACAAGAAAAAAGATGTGTCTTTATGGAAACTTAAAAAGCCTGCATAAAAGAGAGTTGTTTTTTTTGTTTGTTTTTTTTTTTTACCCCCCCCCCCTTTTTTTTTCTCCTCCCCAATTGTACTTGGCCAGTTACCCTATTTTCCAAGCCATCCCGGCCGCTGCTCCACCCACTCTGCCGATCCGGGGAGGGCTGCAGACTACCACATGCCTCCTCCGATACATGTAGAGTCACCAGCCGCTTCTTTTTGCCGGACAGTGAGGAGTTTCACCAGGGGGACGTAGCGCGTGGGAGGAGCACGCTATTCCTCCCAGTTCTCCCTCCCCCCTGAACAGCTACCCCAACCAACCAGAGGAGGCGCTGGTTCAGCGACCAGGACACATACCCACATCTGGCTTCCCACCCGCAGACATGGCCAAAAGTGTGTGTAGGGATTCCCGACCAAGCCGGAGGTGACACGGGGATCCCAGTTCAAATCCCCGTGTTGTTAGGCAACAGAAGAGATCGCTACGCCACCCGGAAGCTCTCATAAGAGTGTTTTAAACTTGTAGCTACAGTAAGAAGCCATTTTATGTTATACTGTATGTCTTCTAAATGATCACTGCCCTTTTCCTCTTTCCCCTAAAAACATTGTGGGGAAATGGAGAACGGAAATTTCGTGAAGACTATGTCAGGTATCTTTTTCAAACAAAAGAAAAAGGGTTTGGGCTCACAGCATCCTGATTTGGTGACTGACGTTTCATCGGGAGGAACTCGTGCCCAAATACAGATCCGGGACGTATGGCGGTCTTGGATACAGCACATTGTGATTGAACACACGATTGTGTTGAAATCCATCTTATCTATCAAACTGTTACACTTGCACCAAACGCTCTCATTCAGTGAGCGCTGATATACATCCTCTCCACCAGGCTCCGGATGAGGAGATATCCCCGTTTTGTGCAGCAGTCAGTCCCCCAGTGAGCTTCAAAGTCACAACTGAGATAACATTACACTGCTCAGCGCTGTACTTCCCAGCTTTACTGTACCCCCCAAATTCTGAGGAACTCCGTCTTTAGAGATTAAAGGTTTCGCCGAAATCTTTACAAGACACTTAAAGATGGCAGTGCCGTCTTGTATTCCACTAAGTGTGCAAGAAAAATGGAGGACCCGCGCCACTTGTTCAGTCATAATTGATACCAAGAGGATTAAGACTTTCCTGCCGGTTGCGCCACAGTTCCAGGTTTAAACTTGACAGACACGTCTCACAGTACTGCGGGATTCCCTCACCGGGCCACCGTAGTGACCCCGCCATCCCAAAACAACTTCGTTTACCCCCGTGAATAAATCAGGCCAGGAAACTTTTGAGATTTCAGGGGGAATCGTTACTCAACAAAATGAAGGAATAGTCAAGTCTTATTTTTCTTTTTTAAATCCATAACAAGGAGCTCTAAGCGCAGCCTTTGAATTATGGGATATGGCGCCATACTTCAGTGCCTTTTTATCCAAGATGCATTAAACCAAGTGCTGCGTTGCCCAGTAGGTTTTCTGCTGCTGTGCTGTTATTGTGTGGGTACAGTGTGATACTTTTCCCTTTGATATATTTATTATGTGCATAGGTCAGCATCGGCGTGTTGGCAACACGCTGTTAAGGCATGCAAACAGACCCGATGCTGCTGGCCCACTTCCAAACCGCGCTAACGGAGGTACTTCTGCAGCTGCTCGCAGACGCTTCCTCACCCCGACTACAAGGCGTGGTGCGTTTACACTGTGCGAGAGCCACCTTGTTTGTCTTTTATTTGTGCAACTTGGGAAAAAGTGTCGACGCGCAGACATTTCCCATCACCGGCCATTTGAGCTTTTATGAGCGAGAAATGAGAAGTGTGGAAACAGCAGGCTGATCACAGTTGGACGAATGGCAACTGCACCAGACGAATTCACATATGAGCCCTCACCAACACCGGCTCGAGTACGCACACACACACACACACACACACACACACACACACACACACACACACACACACACACACACACACGCGGTCTTTATGTAACAACATGAGCTTCGGAGTCGCCGAGGCCAAATCCAATCAGAACCTAGAATAGCAAATTAATTACTCATTAGAAAGCCGCTGTTGATTGCGAGCCTGACTCCTGATGAAAGCAAACTGTCCTTTCTGTGGTAAATATCAAATTGGTAATTAGGTGAGGAGTCAGAGATCATGTTGAATCGGGTAATTAATCAGCTGGTGGATAACAGTGAGTCGACGCTCTGCTTCTTGGCCTAAAAAGTTCCAAGATCTGTGTGCAACACAATGGCAGTGTACACGCGAGCCGGTTATATTAAGTCGGAGAGCTCTACCTCCACACTGACAATGGTATTTTGTTCCATGGAGTCCATTTTGAATTTTTTCCCCCCCAGTTTTAGCCTAAAAGGCAAGTTTGGCAACCATTTCATGCACTATAATTTGAGCAAGACTAAGTGCAGATGCCCGTTTCTTCTTCAGGGGTATTGCACTACCTTCGAAGTACTACGGGGATAGATCCACTTTTGTTTCCGTCTGGAGGAGCTCTCCGAAATACGCCAGTACATAAATTTAGTTCGGCCTCGAGTCACCGCACTAATTTAGCCATTGACTTTTTCTGCAGGAGCTAATACATCATGCTCGGCAAAGTGTGAGCCATCGATGCACCCATAGCTTTGTGAAACTACACAGAGGTGATAAAAGTGTCAACAGGTTGCGGGCCATTACACAAACATCACACGCTGAAGGTAAATCTTTGTTAGGCTAGCTGTGAATAGAGCACGACGACAACGAGACGGAAGTTGTTTTTACATGGAAATCCCCCAGCACCGATGGAACGAGGACCCATCTTTACGCCGGCTTTGCCTTTTTACGGCTGAACCCAACAAAAGGCGGCATAAAGGCACCCTGGTGTGTGATTTTACATGGCGTGCCGGCGTTACAGAAGCAGAGGAAGCGTGTCTGAGTGGAGAACGAGGAGAGACCCAGAGCCAACACTTGAAAGAAAAGAAGAAAATAAAATAAGACGGGAAACAGTTCGAGGGCATCTTTGCCTGTTTTAAGCCTCAACCTGAGATTACAAACTTACAAGGACCTGCTTTGAGCCTTCATTGATTTTAGTTTTTGTTGCAAATTCGAAGGGTTCCTCCTCATTCCCTCATCACTGTTTTTTTTCTGTTTTTTTTTTTTCCTCATCATGGAAAGTCGACAATGTATACATGCTGCTTTCTAGCATCCGGCTTCACATTCATACAACACCCCCGGGAGCTGCAAAGCACAACCAAATTAATTCAATTCAATTCAATTTATTGTCATTAAAAACAATGTGCAAGCACGTGTACAATGAAATGAGGGCTGCAGCTTCACCAAACACTGTAAGACAGACATGGACAAATACAGCAACCATAGTATAAGATATATACAGATGCAGACTAAACGCTAAAGATAAGTAAAAAAGAGCACGAGTATGAACATATTTACAGACATTCAGTGGGTGGCCAGGTTCAGGTGGGCTACAGCTTGGGGAAAGAAGCTGTTTTTGAGCCTGGTAGTGTGGGCTCTGAGGCTCCGGTAGCGCCTCCCAGAGCGCAGCGGGGAGAACAGTCCATGGTTGGGGTGGGTGGGCTCTGCTAATGCTGAGACCCCTTCGAAGGCAGCATTTCTGATAAATATCTTATATGGCTGGGAGCTGGGTCAGGTGATATGCTGGGCCGCCTTGACGACCCGCTGCAGAGCTTTCTGGTCTGCTGAGGTGCAGCTGCCGTACCACACTGAGATGCAGCTGGTCAGGATGCTCTCTGTGGTGCAGGGGTAGAAGTTGGTGAGAATTTTGGGGGATAAGCGGGCGCTCCTCAGCCTCCTCAGGAAATGCAGGTGTTGTTGGGCCCTTTCTCACAAGAGCCTGGGTGTTTGATGTCCAGGAGAGGCCCTCGCTGATGTGGACTCCAAGGAATTTAAAGCTGGAGACACGCTCCACTTCCACCCCATTGATGTGTATGGGGGAGTGGCTGCAGGTTCTAGACCTCCTTAAGTCAACAATCAACTCCTTCGTCTTCTGCACATTGAGGGCAAAACTGTTGGTGGTGCACCATGATGTGAGGTGCTGAATCTCGTCCCTGTAGGCTGTCTCGTCATTGTTGGCGATACGGCCTACGACTGTGGTGTCATCCGCAAACTTAACTATTACATTTGAAGGGTGAGGTGGCATGCAGTTTTGGGTAAAGAGGGAGAAAGAAATTCATGTAGTGCTGGTCACTGAGCCGCTCCCTCTGGTGCAGGTTGTGGATTAGCGAAATACTTTGCTCAAGGGCACCCTGACTCATAGTTGCTGATGGCAGCTGTTCTGGGGGTTTAAACCAGCAACCCTCTAGTCAAGTACCCCCCTTTCTTTAACCTCTGGGTATTTTGACAACAAAAGAGCTAAGTTGCCTTCAAGTGCGTCACAGTAAGTGGAGTGCACTTACACATAATTGCTGATGCAATGCTGCCAAACAAAGCGTCTTTATTTGGCTTGGTGGTTTGGGTTATTTCACAGTATGATATTTTCTGATGTGAATATGTATAGTGTGAATACTTCAGAGCAGAGAGGCACTAATTCAGTTTTTCTTGGTAGTGTTGACTTACACTCACCGGCCACTTTATTAGGCACACCTGTCCAACTGCTCGTTAACGCAAGTTTCTAATCAGCCAATCACATGGCAGCAACTCAATGCATTTAGGCATGTAGACATGGTCAAGACGATCTGCTGCAGTTCAAACCGAGCATCAGAATGGGGAAGAAAGGTGATTTAAGTGACTTTGAACGTGGCATGGTTGTTGGTGCCAGACGGGCTGGTCTGAGTATTTCAGAAACTGCTGATCTACTGGGATTTTCACGCACAACCATCTCTAGGGTTTACAGAGAATGGTCCGAAAAAGAGAAAATATCCAGTGAGCGGCAGTTCTGTGGGCGAAAATGCCTTGTTGATGCCAGAGGTCAGAGGAGAATGGCCAGACTGGTTCGAGCTGACAGAAAGGCAACAGTAACTCAAATAACCACTCATTACAACCGAGGTATGCAGAAGAGCATCTCTGAACGCACAACACGTCGAACCTTGAGGCAGATGGGCTACAGCAGCAGAAGACCACACCGGGTGCCACTCCTGTCAGCTAAGAACAGGAAACTGAGGCTACACTTCGCACAGGCTCGCCAAAATTGGACAATAGAAGATTGGAAAAACGTTGCCTGGTCTGATGAGTCTCGATTTCTGCTGCGACATTCGGATGGTAGGGTCAGAATTTGGCGTCAACAACATGAAAGCATGGATCCATCCCGCCTTGTATCAACGGTTCAGGCTGGTGGTGGTGGTGGTGGTGTAATGGTGTGGGGGATATTTTCTTGGCACACTTTGGGCCCCTTAGTACCAATTGAGCATCGTGTCAATGCCACAGCCTACCTGAGTATTGTTGCTGACCATGTCCATCCCTTTATGACCACAGTGTTCCCATCTTCTGATGGCTACTTCCAGCAGGATAACGCGCCATGTCATAAAGCTCGAATCATCTCAGACTGGTTTCTTGAACATGACAAAGAGTTCACTGTACTCAAATGGCCTCCACAGTCACCAGATCTCAATCCAATAGAGCACCTTTGGGATGTGGTGGACCGGGAGATTCGCATCATGGATGTGCAGCCGACAAATCTGCAGCAACTGCGTGATGCTATCATGTCAATATGGACCAAACTCTCTGAGGAATGTTTCCAGTACCTTGTTGAATCTATGCCACGAAGGATTAAGGTAGTTCTGAAGGCAAAAGGGGGTCCAACCCGGTACTAGCAAGGTGTACCTAATAAAGTGGCCAGTGAGTGTATATATGCACTGCGGATGGGAGATAAAGAATTCCACACGCATGGGTGGGTGGATGAATAGATAGATGTTTCAGTAAAATGCTATTAATATTAATTAGCTGTGTTTGGTCCTGAAATTATCTGTGTGATTGAAATTACCAATTCAAATTCGTTTGACTCTTGACCCCTAGTGTGCGGCCCAAACGTTAAGCTCAACATATTGCAACACAATTACTTGACAACATAATGTATTCAGTAATGTAACATTTGTAAATGTTGGATTTTTAAATAACATATTGTCAAGAAGATGAACATTTTAGTTATCGGTAGATGTGGTCCAAGATGTTAAACATCAAACAAGGGCATCCAGGTAGCATAGCGGTATATTCTGTTGCCTACCAAGAGGGGGATCGCCGGTTTGAATCCCTGTCTTACCTCCGGCTTAGTTGGGCGTCCCTACAGACACAATTGTCCGTGTCTGCGGGTGGGAAGCCAGATGTGGGTATGTGTCCTGATCGCTGCACTAGCGCCTACTCTGGTCGGTCGGGGTGCCTGTTTGGGGTGGAGGGGGAACTGGGGGGAATAGCGTGATCCTCCCACGCGCTACGTCCCCCTGGTGAAACTCCTGACCGCCAGGTGAAAAGAAGCGTATGGTGACTCCACATGTATCGGAGGAGGCATGTGGTAGTCTGCAGCCCTCCCAGGATTGGCAGAGGGGGTGCAGCAGCGACTGGGACGGCTCGGAAGAGGGGGGGGTAGTTGGTCAAATACAATTGGAAGAAAAAGGGGGGGGCATCAACCAAAAATTCACTGAAGTCTGGGAGATGTAGGTCTGGAAAAGACTAGAATGTTGAAATTGAAAATGTGTAAGAACCCTGTGCATTGTTATTTGTGTGAGTGGTGTGTGTGTGTGTGGGCATGTGTACATGTATGTACAATATGTCATTCATGGATTCCTTGTGATCAATCCACCAAGTCAACCTCCTGGTTTATACAAAAGAAACTCAGCAGTTAAAGAATATTCTGATCCATAATTCATATTCAGACTCTGAGATCAGCCCCTCATAACCACATCTAAATCTTCGCCATTAGAAATGCACGAGGCAAAGCCAAGCAAAGAGAAAAAGTGGCTTTGTGCAATCCCGTCCCCTGAACTTCGAGACAGAGCCTCCATCCCTCTGTAGTGGTGCTCCTAATGCGTTCGACTTCAGTATCGGGATATTTTATTTATGCTTCATTAATTCTGATCACACAGAAAATTTCATGACTCTCCGTCTGAATGTAATTAGTGTCAATTTTGTTAACCCGTAGAGCAGGCCTTATATGAGCCGACCGTACATCACCTCTGTGTGTGGCAGTCTGACACGGGGGGGGGGGGGGGCTGCCTGTCTATAGTCATAGGGAGCGAAGACGCAGTCCAACTAGCTAAGAAAGAGGAGTAATGCGGAGAACCTCTCTTATGCAAATGACAATTCGCTGGCCAGGAAATGTTTCCAAATCTGAGGCGCCACGACTTCGAGGGACGCTCACATTACAGAAGTGACAAGCACAAAGGCACAAAGAAAGACTGAGAAGACACGAAGAAAGACTAAAAAGACATGAAGACTGAGAAGACACGAAGAAAGACCGAGAAGACACGAAGACTGAGAAGACATGAAGACTGAGAAGACATGAAGAAAGACTGAGAAGACACAAAGAAGACTGAGAAGACACGAAGAAAGACTGAGAAGACATGAAGAAGACATGAAGAAAGACTGAGAAGACACAAAGAAAGACTGAGAAGACATGAAGACACGACAAAAGACTGAGAAGACATGAAGAATGACTGAGAAGACACGAAGACGACTTGAAGAATGACTGAGAAGATATGAAGGAGACACGAAGGAAGACTGAGAAGACATGAAGAAGACACGAAGAAAGACTGAGAAGACACGAAGGAGACCGAGAAGACACGAAGAAAGACCGAGAAGACACGAAGACTGAGAAGACACGAAGAAAGACCGAGAAGACACAAAGAAGACTGAGAAGACACGAAGAAAGACTGAGAAGACACAAAGAAAGACTGAGAAGACATGAAGAAAAGACTGAGAAGACATGAAGAAAGACTGAGAAGACATGAAGAAAAGACTGAGAAGACATGAAGAATGACCGAGGAGACACGAAGACGACTTGAAGAATGACTGAGAAGACATGAAGACTGAGAAGAAGACATGAAGAAAGACCGAGGACATCCAACCAAGTGTATCTTGTAGGACTACAAGTGGAGGCAGCTGTGTGATATCGTTCAGAGAGATGCCACGATATGGTTGCACAGGGGCAAGAAATGATGAACTTTGCGGCCCTGTGTTTTACTTGACAATTTATTATCTAGTTCTTTCTGCCACAGTTTTCCCACCGTGGTGCAGCAGAAGCAGGGACTGTGTTATCGTCCCCCTACTGTGGGAGGCTATATCGAAGAGCGGGGCTAGTCATCAGCTGACTGGCATGTGGCTGGCTGTTGGTGGCAGGCAATGCATTTTCACAGGAATTTAAAAGGATAAACTGAGGCTGCGGCTCGAAAGTGGCTGGTGAGAACGCTCCCACCCAAAGACAAACCCCGGTTATTATTCCATCAAACACCCAGAGGTGAAACCTGAGGAGAAAAAAAAAACAGTGTGTATTTCTATTATGATATTTTATCAGCAGCCGTGCATCTCCAGTGGCGTGGGTGGTAATGATGTGCAGTCGGCGCCCAGCCCGGCCGCAAACTGTTTGTTCTCGCGAGCTAATCGATGTTGACAGCTTTACACTTAGCTCAGCTGGAGCACTTGTCATGAGCTTAAGTTGAGGCGAGTTTTGAGGAAGTGCGGTAAGCAACGCGACGCTGTGAAAGAGGAATCAGCCCTCCAGACCGGCATTTTCAAAATCTCAACTTAACCCACGTGCACAGTGCTTCCATACCCCTTCTAAGTGTGTGGCGCTGGGGCGTCCGTGCTGCCGTTTCTCATTAGCGCGCCCGCTCTCGGCGTACAGGTAAACCGGCCCCCTCGCCGGCTGTAAAAACAGGATTCTGCTTTATTGCTGCAATTTCCTCTCATCAAGAGCCGTGCACGGCAGCGAGGTGAACGAGAAAGATATCTTATTATAAAGCGCTCAGAGAACGAGTAACCAATCCATAAAACTCTCCCCAGCTCCGTCACCATCTTGATAGGACTGCAATATAAAATCCGGGGGGACAAATACGTCCCGGAGAGTTTAGCGGGATAAAAAGAAATAGGTCATCATCGAATCGTGATAAGCACACAGCCGCCGATTGATTCCATGCTGATTTAGGATTTTCCGGTCAGTTTAAGGTACGGCGAGGCCCCTTTTTATGGCCCCCAGGAGTCTCCGGGACAGCGGCATCTGTGCGAGGCATTTAAACAGCCTGCGTCTACGTGCAGACGGGTGCCGTGGCGTCCACGAGCACTCTGTCTATCTGCAGCACTCGGACGGGCACCAGACAAACATTAGTGACATTTACTGTCGTGCCGGAGTGGAAGGATTCATTAAAGCTGCATCACTGTGATCTTGAAAGCAGGCTTGCGGATGCAGGGGAGGAAGATGGAAGAGTGTGTGTGTGTTTGAATGTGCACATGCATTTGTGGCGAGGACAGAAGAAATGAGGGGAGGGGAGATGAGGAAAAGGAGAGCGGCAAAGGGAGTTGCCCCGGTTGATGATCAGTGCTGGTAGGGTGTTATATTTAAAATTAGCAAAGGGTGAGTTGGGGGACTGGGGGGGATGGGGGGGTGGGCATTTTTGATTAAATCTTGCCTCTTACTCTTTGCTCAAGTAGACTTAATGACTTTTTATGTGGGTGCGCTTGATTGTTTTGATTATCTTCACGTTTTCGGGCCACGCTCCCCCATTCCAATCAAATCCTCTGCGAGCCTCCTCGCCGATTGATTTGCGACAGTCACGGTCAACCTTGATGACGGAACGGCCGCCTAATGACCATACGTCAGGAGACCGGGACCGGGAGAAGTGATAAAGAGGCGCCGTCATGCACATCGCTATGATCCGCCCTAATAGCTGTCCTTTATTTTGACTTCTTGGAGGGGAAGGAAATAAAACCAGTCGTTGTCTCCTAGTAGGACGGGTCGACTTCTTGATGTACAGTAATGAGATTATTAAAGTCCCACAATCAACTCTGACACTCCATTTAATCCTGCCACATCTCGCCACAGTCACATTTCTGATGTTTCTGGAAGTCTGGTTAATGACACAGAAATGAAAATGTCAACATTTGAAAACAGGAAGATTACGCCATCGTTGCTTCCTCTCCCCACTGAGAGAAGTGTCTGTATGGCGCTAATATGATTGAATGTTAGAGCAACAGGATGGGGAATTATTCATGAATAATTTCCCCATCCTGTTGCTCTAACAGGATCATTGACAGGGTCAGTATCACTGTAGGGTCCCCTTTGGTGTCCTGTCCATAAATAATTCATTTGCCATGTTAACATAAAAATGACTATGGAAGGGCAAAGTTTTTATATCCATAACAAAGCATTACCTGGCTCTTTCTATACACTTTCTAGATTTTTCTCAGTTTTGTGTAAGAGGATGCATGATATTTTGCTATGTCCTATGCGCTGCTCATTCAATTTCGATGTGAGTAAAATATACTCAAATTATAAAATTTTTAATTTTCACTTTCATATTATTATTTTGTTAAATAAGATCATTTGGTTGTAAAAATCATATTTTTGTTTAATAAAAGAAGAGTTTGTGTGTGTCCCTTAAATGATTTTCCACCCTGTCATATTGGGGAATCTGCCCCTTTAAGAAAAGGCCACCCATTCAAGTGACATCATGGCGAGTTTTTCTCTCTTCAGTGGTGGGAAGTTCAACGGCTGAGGTGAGTGTGTAACTGACTTTCCTGCTGACACATTTTCTTTGTATATGTTTGCTTATGGGCAGCACAGTGGTGCAGTGGTTTAGCACAATCACCTCACAGCAAGAAGGTTCTGGGTTCAAACCCCGGGGTAGTCCAACCTTGGGGGTCAGCCTCTGTGTGGAGTAGCCATGTTCTACCCATGTCCACGTGGGTTTCCTCCGGGTGCTCCGGTTTCCTCCCACAGTCCAAAGACATGTAGGTCAGCTGAATCAGCCGTACTAAATTGTTCCTAGGTGTGAATGTGTCGGCCCCGTGATGGACTGGTGGCCTGTCCAGGGTGTCTCCCTGCCTGCCACCCAGTGACTGCTGGGATAGGCTCCAGCATCCCGTGACCCTAATTAGGATAAGCGGCTTGGCTAATGGATGGATGGATGTAAGTTTGCTTACTTGCTCTGCCCAAGCTTAACATGTTCACCCTATCAGCATAAAATATGCCAGAAATGGGTGACCAGATCCCATCCATTCATCCATTATCTGAACCGCTTATCCTGCTCTGAGGGTCACGGGGATGCTGGAGCCTATCCCAGCAGTCATTGGCAGGCAGACACCCTGGACAGGCCATCACAGGGCACACACACACACACACACACACACACACACACACACACACACACACACACACACACACACACACATTCACACCTAGGGACAATTTAGTATGGCCGATTCACCTGACCTACATGTCTTTGGACTGTGGGAAGAAACTGGAGCCCCCGGAGGAAACGCAGGCAGACACAGGGACAACATGCAAACTCCAAACAGAGGACGACCCACCAAGGTTGGACTACCCCGGGGCTCGAACCCAGGACCTTCTTGCTGTGAGGCGACCGTGCTAACTACTGCGCCACCGTGCCGCCGGTGACCAGATCCCAACAAACCAAATGTGGGACACAGAGTATGTTTGTGTGGGACACATTACCAATGCTGAGACGTATTCTAAGATATAATGTCTATGTAAATTAAAAAAATAAACATTTCTATTCTGCCCCTTAGCTCGTAGAGCATCTCCATGCTTTGCCCTCTGGTTAATTCAGTAGCACAAAACAGACTACGCAGGTTACAGCTTAGGCATGCGAAGGACTTAAGTTTTTTTGTTTTTTTGAATGCAACTTTCCCAACTCCCACGTTAAGTAAATACAGTAAGCATAAAAGGAAGCTAAAGTCTCCTTGCACTCACTGCTTGCACTCACGTATACCCTTTTTCTATCCCAATAACTGTTAAAAGTACAGTACTTCTTCTCACCAACACTGAATCTGACTAAACTGTGTACAATAAAACACAACAGACAAGTTGTTGACATGGGATCCAAGTAATGCCTTCTGTTCTTTCAAGTACACTACTGGTGCTTTAAAAAGGGCATATCAAATGAAGGGTGAGCCCGGGGTAGTATATCCAAAAAAAAAAAAAACTTTTACATCAAGGAACTATGCGTTAAAAGTGTTCATATAAACTTTGTCCATCCTTAAATTAATAATAATAATAATAGATCAATCTTATATAGCGCTTTTCTAATATGCAAAGTCGCTTTACAGTAAACGGGGGGAAACAAGACGACAGATAAACACAACACAGACATACAGGGGTGGATTGGAAGGGGGGGCTACAAGAGGGAGAAGTGGCAGCCACACATGATGCCAGCAGTACTCTCCCACTCGGGCAGATACAAAAGGGGAAGAAAAACAAACATCATAAATCACATATGAAGTCTGAAGAGGTGAGTCCCAACCAATGACCTGAATGTGGGCAGACCGCAGCAGTGTCCGATGCGCTTGGGGAGGGAGTTGAGGGAGGGGGCAGGTCGAGCGCTCAGTCCCCAGCCTGCCCCTGACCAGGGGTGGACGAGAGGATGGGAGGCACGAGAAGGCAATGGAGAAAAGGTGTGTCTTGAAACGGGATTGGAAGAGATTCTGAGTCTCTAATGATTTGGGGGAGTGAGTTCCAGAGCCTGGGAGCTGCCCTGGAGAAGGCTCGGTCACCAAAGCCGCGGAGGTTGGACCTGAGGGTAGAGAGAAGGGAGGCTGAGGTGGCTCCGAGGGACCGAGAGGGTTGGTAGGGGGAGAGGAGGTCAGTGAGGTATGGGGGAGCCAGTTAGTGAAGGGCTTTATAAGTAAGAACTGGGATTTTGTAATTGATCTGGTGGGAGGTGGGTAGCCAGTGGAGGTCTTTTAGGACTGGGGTGATGTGGTGCCAGGATTTGGTGAAAGTTAAAAGTCGGGCGGATGCGTTCTGGACCAGTTGGAGTCTCTTGATAGAGCTAGCACTGATGCCATCGAGGAGTGAGTTGCAGTAATCAAGGCGGGAGGAGATGAAGGCATGGATCAGTGTCTCAGAAGCAGGGCGTGTGAGAGAGGGTCTTATTTTCGCAATGTTGCGAAGGTGGTAGGAGGAGGATTTGAAATTAAACAGAATTTCACCCAATGGTTTTCCTGCTGTTGTACTTTAATCAACCCTGCCTATGGTTTCTCCAACAGATATAAACACATGGCATGACTGCCTTCCAAACGCCATAATATTAAAGTTATTCAGACTTTTCTAGAAGAACCATATACTTTTGCCGCTCACAGTCCTGATCCTTTTTAAATAGCTGCCACAGTGACTTTGGAGACTGATCCTCTCTTACAGTGACAGGAAATAGCTCTTGATAGCTGTCCCGCTGTCAGTTAGCATCTTGACAGCAGGCCATAAACCTAACCATCTTGTGGGTACGTGTCTCAGTGCAACCTGATAATCTTCTTCCAAAAATGTGAACACTGCTTTCAATTCCTCTATGCTTTGAGGATGCTGAAAAGTGACTGAATATTTCAGAATCAGAAACACGTTGTCATTTCATTTCATGCACTTGCACACGTGAAACGAAACGTCATTTCCCCACAGCAGTGCAACACAAAGACAAAAACACATATCCAAAAACTACAAGAACACATATCCAAACTAACACACATCTAAACTAATAAATAAATAAATAAATAAAATAAAATCACTGTCCAGGAGAACGAACGCCAGCCAGGATGACTGTCAGAACTGCCGGTCTGCATGAGCTAGCAGTTAGCTTTGCCTGCCCCGCTTCCGCATCCTGTCAGACTGCCCTCGGTGTTTCCTCCTTAGGCCCAGCTCCAGTCAGAGTCGTGGTCCTTGGGCCCAAAGGGTGCAGCAGACCAAGCTCCCTCAGCTGATCCAACGCCAGCTCTCCCAGCCAGACACCTTCGAAAATATTTTGTTCACTACGAACCCAGTGTCAATGTCTAATCTGTCTCCAGCATGTTTTGCACACCTGTGCACTATGTGGGCCGTACAGTTTGCCTTTATGATGCCACTGTTGTCTGCTTTTAGCTTCTGGAAAACAGAATTGCTTTTGCCGTAACTTACACTAGCATTACCAGCAGCGTGTGCTGAAATCATGTCCAGTCGCAGGACATTTTCTTTTAACTTGTTCATAATCTGGCGGTGTATGTTAGCAGATGACTCATCGCTATCCTCATATAAGTATAAAAGTCAAGGATCTTGCTTTTCAAACCCAACTCTGGTGTCCAATATCTGACAGACAGAGGGGAAAGTTTTGCAGTGCCATGATTAGAAGCATCTGAAGCCACTGAAAAAAATTGCATGTGTGCGGTTTGACACTTAAGAGTTGAGCCATTGGTATTTTTAATCCTCTCAGACAAGTCGCCACAGAGGCAGGTGCAAGCACATCTGTAACTATAGACACTGCTTTTGTGCGACCATATGGCATTATTTTTGCAATGTCTGAGTCTGGAAAAATAACCGGTGCAAGCTTACTACCACAGTTTGCTGACCTGTATGAGTGGGAGTGCTGCACTGTGTGGTAAATGCTAGTTAACTAGCGAGTTATCTGTCTGGCAATCATCTTTGGGTTTCAGTAGGTATGAGCCCATAGATCGGCACATCTCTTTTTGAGCCACACGTTTCTTGTGAGACTCATGTCCTGTATCACTTCACGTCGTATTCCCCTCCATGTGAAACTGAAAAATAACTCTAGCAAATTTCACAAAAAACTCTCTGGGACTCGCCTTGCACCGGCTTCAACCAGTCATAAGTTGTTTCCCCGTCTTTGCTGTTGCTGCATTTCCTTTTCTTGGTGTTACTGTCCATCATATTTCACCCAAATCTGCAGTGATGTTGTGGTGACTCGCAATTTTCCCCATTGGGTGTAGCCTGTGGCAGCAAAGATGGTGACTGGCTAACCTGCACATGACCCACGTGTGCCCAGTTTGATTGACATCAAACACAGCCCTGTGATGACAGCCTTCCCTGCTTTCTTCACAGTCATTGGATAAAAGCCAGATTTTAGAAAAGCGTCTGTCCTGTAGTGGTTTGACTTTTGAAAACTAGAGCCAATCAAAATGCGGCACATCGTCTCAATATGTGGGATGCAGGACAAGGGGTAAAAATGCGGTGCAGTCCCGCATAAAGCGGGACACCTGGGGCCTCATGTATCAATCGTTACTATGGGCAAATTTGTTCTTACACACCCGTGGGATTTTTTAGCCTTGACGTTTGTCTCAGAGACCAGTGTAGAACCTGGGTAACCCCTGAATTTAGACACCGATTGGCTAACACTGATGTCTTTGAAGGCCTGGGTGATTGTTCGTTGAAGAGGTAGACAATAGATGTTAGCAGGAAGGAATTACAAATAACCACCATGCTTTCCTCTGACTGTCAGACAATCTTCAGGGCTAAAAAATTCCATGGTTGTGCAAGAACAAATTTGTCCATAGTAACAACTGATACATGAGGCCCCTGGTCACCCTAGCCGGAAATGATTAGAATACAATATTTTTAAAATATTTAACTATACCAAATTCTCTTCAACATACAGACTAGCTTGTTAGCGTGTCACCATTTGTTGTGAGCAAATATGCCAACTGAAGCTCAAAATGTTCACCCTATCGTCCCAAAATGTCCACTATGTCGGCCACTTAGACCTGACAGAGTGGACATGCACATGACAGGATGGACATATCGTTCATTTGTAATATGTTGATGGATGTTTTTTTATCATCCCTTTGATAATGGACTCATACTGTTGAATTCTCAACATCGTATCATCTATCTTCTCATCACACATCAGTTAGCTGCCATTGCTCAAATAAAAGGAACAGGTGCCAAGTGTGTCACCAGGCAAGCTCAAATACCAGGACATCACGTGTCTCTGCAGGAGAGAGGCAGGTATGTTGGACCGTCCCTGTTGCCAGTTAATGCAGGCAACTATAAGTGAAGAAGATAACTATGTCTCTGCATCTGACGGCGCAACTGAAAACAGATGGCATCCAGAACTCATTGAGGCGAAACCCATCAGAGAATGGTGTGATGAATTATGATGACGAAGCCTATCCTGGCATTATCATCGAAGTGGAAGAGCACAACATAATGGTTAAGTGCATGTATCGGAACGGGATAAACAAATCCTTCTGGCCTAGTCCCAGAGAAGATCGGCAGATTGTCATATTACTCCAGAGGCACAAGTCCTCAATAAGTGCTCTGTACAGGTAGACAAGGCTTATTGGAAGTTAACATGAGTCAACGGGCAGGATTTCAGCTGGTGCGCTGCGAGGTGCAAACTATTTTTATGTTGTTGTATTTTTTACAGCTATGCCGCCCCACTAAAGGTTAATTTATACCTCTACATCGACTTCACAGTGGCAATGCGAACATGCTAGGCCATTTATACTTGGTGTGTTGTCTGTGCAGTCAGAGGCCTCCAATCCCATATTCTGCCCCGTCTCATTCCAGCTATTCTGCATTCTGCACAATTTGGCTGTCTTTATAATCGGGGGATGAGGAGTTGTACAGATGGCTATAACACCAAACCTCTTCAGCTAATCGTTCTTTGAAATGATTCATTGTTTGTAAATGTACACTTGCGTTTCTTCTCAGAAGTGCGCTTCTCTCGGTTTCCCTCTGGTCTCCACGTGACTGTTAAAGGTTTTTAAGATGTGCTTCGTCAAGAATGTGTGTTTATGTGAATCGTCACGTTTTTATACAAATACCAACAAATAAATTTCTAAAATGAATAAGCAAGGGGAGAAATGATTCATTTCAAATAGATCCAGAATCTACCCATTTTAAAACTTGAATAAATGTTAATTTTCATGTTTTGTGTGTTCTGCTTTATGTGTCCACCCCATCATGTGCTGGTCCACCCTGTCATCTTGATATATACTTAGCACAAAAAGTAAGGAAATTTGTGTTTGGTAGATTATTTCTTTGTTGTTACAGTGCTTCTTGACAATGAATCGGTTTATTTCCCTTTTAAATGGGGCCACATTTGTAAGGAACATGGGATGAGCAGCAGAGCTGAGTTTGTGGGTTGCGCCCATGAAAAAATTGCCAAATCTTCTCTGCCAATGCCAAACAGCTTGTTTTGCTGTTGCTACTGACTCTTGTTTTGAGCTTCTGGTACCCCAGGTGCTGACACTCAGGTGCCTGATATAAGATTAATTGCCAAGAAGCATTGTTACAACAAGGCAATAATCTACCAAACACAAATTTCCTTACTTTTTGTGCTAAGTTTATATTGATGTACATAAAATATTTTATTTATTTATAATTTGAAAGCAAACAATAACTCTGTTTAGGAAAGGGACATCATGCCTTTCAGAAAATGTAATTTACATCTTATTACATAAAAGTAATGTGTATGTAAATGTATATGTCAATGACAGGGTGGACATATCTTATGGTTTATTACCCAAATATTGGCCCATAACTATCAGAAAATGTGTGTGTACTCAGCTAATATATATTTCTACAACTTGAGTGTCTACTATTTATGACAAGACGTAAAGACAACGGGAAATTAAGACCAGAATGTGTGAGTATTGTGAGGGTTGAAGGCACTCTATGCTAACAGCAGACATGGTCTTGAAATGCAATGGGGCGACATGGCTCAGGAGGTAGAGCGGGTTTGTCTAGTAATCAGAAGGTCACTGGTTCGATCCTCGGCTCTTGCAGAGAGTGTGTCGACGTGTCCTTGAGCAAGCCACTGAACCCCTAAGTGCTCCTGATGAGCAGGTTGGTGTCTTGCATGGCAGCCTCCTCCATCAGTGTATGAATGTGTGTGTGAATGGGTGAATGTGAGGCATGCATTGTAAAGCGCTTTGAGTGGTCGGTAGACTAGAAAAGCGCTGTATAAATGCAGTCCATTTACTATTATTTATTTTACCATTAAATACTTGAAATTTATCTGCAGTGGTTGAATCAATGATAACCAAACAGTAATTCAAATGGCCTAAATGGTTTACTTTTGTTTGCCCAGACATGCAGTGTGGATGACACGGTGCTAAAGAAAGTGTTGAACCTGTCCAGTTTAATCACACGACACGAGGACCCCCCGAAACAGGAGCTGGGGCAGTAATCCCAATGGCCTCAAAGAAGAGAGAGTGAGATCAATACAGTTGATGCACACACACACACACACACGTCTCGGTAATATTAATTTATAAATAAAAGATACTTTGTTTTTGGCTTCTCGTGGAACAAATTGAGGACTGCATAGGCCGAAAAACAATGTTTCAATTTGAAACAAACAGACATTTCAATTAGTTACCTAGTTATCTATTTATTTATTTTTGCAATATATATTGTGATATTAAAAAAATCAGGAGTAATATAATATAATAGCAGATATCTGTCACTGTAATGGCTCTGTTTGGAAGAATTGATCAGTCTAGTAATGACTGAGGTGAATTTAGCGCAGGAAATAAGCCGGTAGTTCAATACTCTGGTTGACTCAACATGGCACCAACCCTTGCCTGTTAACGCGGGCTCGTCCGTGATCGATAGAATGTTTATCATGCACGTTGCTTACTCTTGAAGAAGGGGGCTTGTCCGAAGGAAGGATGGTGTCTAGAGAGGATTCGGGAGATTACAGGAGGCTTCGTATCGCCGGCCTTAATGAGAACGACCGTGACTGGTCATCCTCTGCTCGCAACCAGTAGCCTAACCAAGAAGTCATTATACCAGACTAAATTATCTTATTCATCAGATGGACCGGACTGCTTTTCTTCAATGTTATTCATAAAATATGCAAAACATTGCTGGCTTTCGTTTCCTGTCAAGCAGTGAGAATAACGTGACCGAGGGGCCCAATTTCCTGCGCGTTGCATAATCTGCAATGTGACCAGTGCACATGCATACATTGCGATGTTGATACCGAGACACTACATCTTTCAGACCCAGTCAACCAGCAATATACAATAAACATGCAAAATCCTCACGTGTTCGGTTGTGCGAGCGTTGCGTATCAGAAAAAACAGCAACATAAAGTACAATTCCTGCTATTCTACACGGCAGCAGACAGTTGCCTGATTCTGTCACAGCACAATCCATTTTTAGCTGTATGAATAAAACATTTAGGCACCTTTCATAGAGGTCGCCACTTTACTCTGCGAACGAACATAGGATAAGACAAGGGGGTGCGCCTTGTAGTCCTGCTCTCAGCACCCATTCTGTCAGGTTTCACCATGCCTGTCAGCGGTAAGGGCCTCGGCTGTTCGTGCCCGCTTGGCAAACCGATGAGTCTGACGGTTGCAACTCATTTAACTGTACGTTTTCTAACCTGGGATTGAGTTGAGTACATGCACTTGCACACACACACACCAAACTAAATACTCATTGCAGTTTGTCGGACCGGAGAAGATTGCGGCACTGTTTTAAACAGACACGGCAGAAGTGTATTTGCATCATCTTGGAAAATTTGCAGGCGAGTGTGGAACATCAAAGACCCGTGCTGAGCGGTGATTGACACGAGGACATTCACACCTCCCGTTGGGATTGTGGGGGCTGTCTCCTGTCTCCGCAGAGCGTATCTGGACAAGCCTGCGTCTCCCTGCCAAGCGTTTGCCTCTCACTCACACACAAAGCTGTCATTTCCTGAATGCATCAGCCCCCCCAGAAGGGTGTCACTGGGGATTATGGGACACCTCGGGGGGATTAAAAATGTTCTTGACAGTCTGGCCCCTTCGCTCATTCCCAAAAGTCACTCCGTGCCGCCCCGCATCTATTCTTCCTGTGTGAGCATGTTGCCAAAAGATTCATATAACATGGACATCTGCCAAGACACTCTCTCACCTTGTAGTTAAATTGTGTTGTTTGACCTTGTGTGTTTACAGCTCGTTTCATGCTTACTGTGCAAGGATGGAAATCCTACCCTCTTTCTCTGTCTGTCTGTATTTACTTTAGATCTCTCTCTCTCTGTATGTATATATATATCTATATATATATACATATATATTGCAGTGATTAGTGCGGTTGCCTCACAGCAAGAAGGTCCTGGGTTCAAGCCCCGGGGTAGTCCAACCTTGGGGGTCGTCCCAGTTCGTCCTCTGTGTGGTGTTTGCATGTTCTCCACGTGGGTTTCCTCCGGGTGCTCCAGTTTCTTCCCACAGTCCAAACACATGTAGGTCAGGTGAATCGGCCGTACTAAATTGTCCCTAGATATGAATGTGTGTGTATGTCGGCCCTGTGTGATGGTCTGGCGGCCTGTCCAGGGTCTCTCCCTACCTGCCGCCCAATGACTGCTGGGACAGGCTCCAGCATCCCCGCGACCCTGAGAGCAGGATAAGCGGTTCAGATAATGGATGGATGGATTCTTTTTTTTCATTCATTCATTCATCATCAGCTGCTTCTCCGGGGTCGAGTCACGGTGGCAGCAACGTAACTAGGGCACTCCAGACGACCCTCTCCCCAGCAACGCCCTCCAGCTCCTCCTGGGGGATCCCAAGGTATTCCCAGGCCAGATTGGACATGTAGTCCCTCCAGCAAGTCCTGGGTCTACCCCAGCTGGCTGTGCCCGGTAAACCTCCAAAGGAAGGCGCCAAGGAAGCATCCTAATCAGATGCCCGAACCACCTCAAATGGCTCCTTTCAATGCAAAGGAGCACCAGCTCTACTCCATGCTCCCTCCGGATGTCCGAGCTCCTCACCTTATCTCTAAGGCTGAGCCCAGACACCCTACAGAGGAAACTCATTTCAGCTGCTTGTATCCGTGATCTCACCCTTTCAGTCACTACCCAAAGCTCATGACCACAGGTGAGGGTTGGAACGAAGATTGACTGGTAAATTGAGAGCTTTGCCTTCCGGCTCAGCTCCTTCATCACCACAACGGTCTCGTACAACGTCCACATTACTGCTGATGCTGCACCAATCCGCCTGTCAATCTCCTGCTCCATCCTACCCCCACTCGTGAAGAAGACCCCAAGACACTTGAACTTCTTCACTTGAGGCAACATCTCATCCCCAACCCGGAGGGAGCAATCCACCATTTTCCGGTAGAGAACCATGGCCTCAGACTTGGAGGTGCTGACTCTCATCCTGGCCATTTCACACTCAGCTGCAAACTGCCCCAGTGCGCACTGGAGGTCACGTTCTGATGAAGCCAACAAAACCACGTCATCTGCGAAAAGCAGAGATGCAATTCTATATATATATAACTTTGTTAAAAGAAACACTCAACGGTAGGGATAGTGCTCAACAAATAAGGAGCAAAATAATCAGCTGATGATTGCTTATAGCATGAAACAGGCTTGTACTGTCTCATAGAGACTTTACTTGGCTAACTGTATTTTATATATATACATATAAAGCCCTAGTTTCTCCCTAGTTCTATCTGGCCAGTTACGCCACTCTGCCAATCCGGGTAGGGCTGCAGACTACCACGTCTCCTCCAATACATGTGGAGTCGCCAGCCGCTTCTTTTCACCTGACAGTGAGGAGTTTCACCAGGGGGACGTAGTGCGTGGGAGGCTCACGCTATTCCCTCTAGTTCCCCCTCTCCCACGAACAGGTGCCCCGACCAACCAGAGGAGGTGCTAATGCAGTGACCACGACAAATACCCACGTCCAGCTTCCCACCCACAGACACAGCCAATTGTGTCTCTAGGGACGTCCAACCAAGCCGGAGGTAACACGGGGATTCGAACCTGGATCCCCATGTTGGTAGGCAACGGAATAGACCTCTATGCTACCCAGATGCCCCTTGATCTCAATATTAAAATGTATGTCTTTTAGTAATGATGCAGGTAAAATTTGGGCTGAATGTAATCATCCACAAAGAAAGAGCTAGAAGTCCCCGTAGGGAAAAAAAACAAAACAAAAAAAAAACAACAAAAAAACGCTAATTTGGTGCTCGATAATGTCCTGAGTTTTTAATCAAGTGAGAGAAAAAAAATCCAACGCAGAACATGCACAGTGATTTAATCCCTCCTCCCCGGTCTCAGTCTAATTAAGGGTCATTCTGTCTACAGGCCACATTAGTCCACAACACCAATCCCAGCCCATGT
This sequence comes from Lampris incognitus, assembly GCF_029633865.1. Lineage (NCBI taxonomy): Eukaryota > Metazoa > Chordata > Actinopteri > Lampriformes > Lampridae > Lampris > Lampris incognitus. Next base: position 30,431,625 of record NC_079229.1, read on the forward strand.
AATTAAATTTTTTTTGGGGGGGGGTATACTAAACCATTGGGAGACTCTAGTCTGTTAAAATGTGTGTGTCAAATTGATTCCTTGAAAACGCTTACATTTTCCTCTCATTGCGTTATCGTGCTGGATTAGTCGTTTGTTTATTTCGCCCGTTTGTTTTCACTTTCATCAACAGCACACACCCACCTTCATCCAACCCTCATCCATCACCACCAGTGCCGCCACCCCTTAGGTAGGGATAGAGGGAGCCCCCCTCAATATTATCCTAACAGGACGATGTGATGGAGACGACCGACCAACCAACCAATCACGGGCTTCAAAGGTGAGCGGCACGTATTTAGCGTTAATGCGATCCACATGAGTAATTACTCCTTCATGCAGTTAGCGTGCTGATAAACTGCCATTACAGAGGGGGGCGCCTCCGATGTGAAATTCCCGCCGCAGTAAACCATGCAGCACTCGAGCCACGATGCTGAGGGGAAATGTTATGCCGGCACCTTGGGACTGTATGGTTCACTCACGCATCTAACTGTGTTAGCAAAAACATGTTTCACCAATAAATAACCTTTCTCTCCCGCTTTGTCATCGCGGCAAGGACGTCCGCACTCAAGGCCGTCATTTCGTAGTTTATTTTTATTCTTTTTTTTTTTTTTTACATTAAACACATATTTGGAGTTTAAAGGGCTATTGGGAAGGATAATGTATTTCAGTATGCTTCCAGAGTGTGCACGCACACACACAACTAAACATACGCTCTTCATTCTCTTTCCACCTCTCTGTCATCCCGCTTTCCTTTCTTTTCCTGCCTCACATTGTTCTGTTGTTGAAATACAGACGTGTGTGCAGGCAGTCGGGGAAGCGATCCGCCTCCCTCGTTCTCCGTCTCGCGGAGTGCGGTTGAGGGGATTAGCCTGCGTCTAAGTGCCTAGAATAATGATCACTGCAGTGGAGAAACACATTTTCACATTTCAGGAGATAAGGGCAGGCAATCTGCAAGTCGACGACTTAACCAGGTCCCTGTGGCTTATTACGGTGCTAACAGAAGAAGTCACCCACCCACAGCCAATAGCCAAGCACACACCGCCACCCCGCCGTCCACGCACGAGTGTTTCGCCCACGGTTTACTTCATTTTCTTCCTCTAATTGCTGAACGTCTGTCATCTATCTTAAACTGCAGCAGCCGTCCCTAGTTGCACTGATGTTGGGCTGCAGAAGCGAGCTTTTATAACTATAAAGCAACCTGGCCTCCCATGTTCATCAAGCGCCGCTGTCCAGTCGCTCAGTTCATTTCCCATAGAAGGGCCCAAATCTAATTTGCTTCACAGATAGGTTGATGTAGAGGACTATTAACACCGTGAACCTTAGCCCAAGCTCACAGAGCTGGTCTCTAATAGTGGCAGGTTGGCTGAGGGGAGACTTCTTAATTACCCAGTATAAAATAATCTTGTCCATTATCATGAGGAGGACCTTGGTCAGTCACATTTTGTGATAAAAAGGAAAAAAGAAAATGCACTTTAATGAAATCCACTAAAAGCAGATAAAGTGCTGCCACCAACTTGGCAGTTTATCACAGCTGAAGAGCTAGTTTTCCTCACCACACATCCCACAGTAAAGAAGAGGACAGGAAAAATGCATTCTCGGTTACTCCAACACAGTTTTCCTTGCATTAAATCAGTTTTTACCGTTCCGGACAGTTCAATCAACTGAAGAAAAAAAACAAAAACTCACCTTTCCGACATACTGAGCGTCTGGTCCCATGTGTTCTTCTAAAACAAAGAATTGGTTCCAGATCCAGCCCCGTTTGGGCCTGTGGTGCACCTCTGTCTCACCGTTGGCCAGTTTGGTCTGGTTCTTGGAGGGCACTTTGGCAGGAGTGTGGTGGCTCGCCCCATAGCACCTCTGAAAGAAGCAGAGGCAGACCAGGAAGGGACAGAGACAGGAGGTGGTGGATATCCTCATGGCGGCGCGCGCGTTCATAAACCTATCTCCGTGTCGGCAGGCGTCAGTCTCCTCCCACCGCCGCTGGCACTGCCCCCGCCACCACCGCTGGCCACCACTGCAGCCTCAATTGGCGGTCTCGGCGGGGAGAGGTCTTAAATCCAAATCGAGAAAAGGGTGAACCCAATAGATCCTCCAAGGCTCATGGCCCGCTGCTGTTGTTGTTTGGAGAAAGGCGAGATGCATTTACATCATGGAAATTCCTGGGACGTGAGGTGCAAGCAGATGAGATTCGACTTCTGAGTGGCTCTACAAAGTGCAGGGGTTAATCCTGGCGGCCATCCTGTACTTCCTGAGAGAGAGACAGACAGCGAGAGAGAGAGGGAGAGAGAGGGAAGTGAAAGAAACACAAAGTTGATCAATTTGATGAATATTAGAAGTTAAGTAGCCACTAATCTCAGGCAATTAAATTCGGATACTTTCAAACTGATGAAGATGAGTCAAACTGGCTGTGCATCTTTAAGTAGGAAGAAGCAACAAGAAGGCCGCTGTTGAGTTTTCTAGCCCTTATCACCAGAATGGAGATGACATAAATAAAGTTGGACCTTACGGACTTCCCTATAATTAAAAGGTTATCTCTGCCTGTAAGGCTGAAGACCTATTTAGTGAGTGATATTACTGATTTAAGCTCGAGGGCATGTATCAGAGCGGTACAGGGCCATTCTAGTGGCTCAAATTTCATTCAGTTTTGTCAAAAGCATGCAGGAAAAAATGGTTTTACCGATTTCCTTTTACATTGCTAAAGCACACTGGAAGGATTAGCGTGTGCCTAGACATACCGAATAATAACTGTACTGCAAAAAATACTTTTCCTATGATAAGGACAGGCATTAAGCCACTCAAGCGTGAGGCGGAGGGTGATTTTAGAAAGCCCTGGAATGGAAAAGAAAAAAAATCAGTTCCAGTAAGTAATGGTTTTTTTCTAAATCAGAATTACATATTGAAAAATGGCATCAGTGCAGTTGAATATAAACCCAGGCATTGTTGAGTTTCTGTGTTACATAAAATTTTCAGTCAAGACCCCAGAAGCCCTCCATGCCCTTTCTAAGTATGGAAAATATTTGAAACACTTAAGATTTATATTTCATGAACTGTGTGAAAGGTGACTGTATTTGTCCCCCCCACCCCACCCCTTTTCTCCTCAATTGTATCCAGCCAATTACCCCACTCTTCCAAGGTGTCCCGGTCGCTGCTCTGACCCCTCTGCCTATCAGGGGAGGGCTGCAAGCTACCACATGCCTCCTCTGATACATGTGGAGGCGCCAGCCGCTTCTTTTCACCTGACAGTGAGAGTTTTGCCAGGGGGACGTAGCGCGTGGGGAGGATCCCGTTATTCCCCCGAGTTCCCCCTCCCCCCGAACAGGCGCCCCGACCGACTAGAGGAGGTGCTAGTGCAGCGACCAGGACACATACCCATATCTGGCTTCCCACCCGCAGACACAGCAAATTGTGTCTGTAGGGACACCCAACCAAGCCGGAGGTAACACAGGGATTCAAACCAGGAACTCCGTGTTGGTAGGTAATGGCATAGACCGCTACGCTACCTGGACGCCTCAGGTGACTGTATTTGTGACATGATGTGAAAAAATGATGATGACGACAATGATGATTACTAGTACTAGTTGTACTACTAGTATGTCATAGTAGTACTAGCATTAGTACTACTACTAGAAGTGGTACCAGTAGTAGTAGTACTAGTAGTAGTAGTGGTACTACTAGAAGTGATACCAGTAGTAGTAGTAGTGCCAGCAGTAGGAGCTTGAATTGAAAAGTAGTTGCTGCATTAAAATATTATTTGACATCCATCACAAGTGTCCTCAAAGTACTACTGTAGAGAAGCGGTTTGTAGGGGATTATGGAGGGAAAACACGTGTATTTGATATTTAATAGGATATAGAAACTGACAGACTTCAAAGGCTGCTGCTCTGTATTGCTACAAAGTGACAACATTGGAGGGAATCGCTGAAATGAGGCATTAGCACAGCTACAAATGTCACAACGCACTTTTGAGGATCATCGCAATTCTTCTTCTTTTAAAGTATATATGTATATACATATGGATTAAGCTAGGCTTGGAACCCATGACTAATCCTCATGTTTCAAATATATAAATATGCAAATTATGCAGCTCAACTGTATTTGGCGCTGATGTTGACGAAGTGCAGTGGTTGTAGCGTGTAATACCTTGTGCCAGTCCAACCACTAAGAGGCAAAGCAAAGAGTTTCACATCATCTTGGATTAAGGCAGGGGGTGGATAAATACACAGCCACACACTTAACATCTGTAATCTGGGACAGGATTCTCATCTGCAAACAGTAGGTACATGAAAGCCATGCCTAAATAATGTTTCCCCTGTTCGGCTTCTACAAGAAATAATGAATCCCCACAAAGGGCATCGGTGGCTTTTTCGGGCAATGAAAGTCTATCAAGCATATTTTCCAGTTTTCCAGTTAAGTAACAACAATCACGTAATTCATTCCTGCACTGTGGCACAGGCTCCTTCAGGGGTGAGTCATCATCATTTTGGCAGTCTAGCTACCTGGATGAATTAGATCCAGTGCGAGCGTGAGAATTTCATTTCCAGTGGTGTCACTCGGACCCTCCCGGGGCTTTCTTTAATCAGTGTACTAATTGTCTTATCATCATGCTGATTCCAAGAAAAACACATTTCAGAGAGCCACGAAATCAACAGCATCTGGCTCTGTCGATGACAAGAATACCCCCCCACACACACAACCAGCCTCTTAACAGGGATATTGTTTTATCCTTTTCAACATTCGTCTGCCCACCATGTTCATGTATGTAGGAAACTTAACAGGATGTTGTGATCAATGACAGAAACATGGCCACGGTACAGAGATAGTTAAGCATCCTAAGTGCGAGTGTGACGACATGGTTTAGTGGTTACATGCAACAAAGGGTAGAGCGAAGGCAGATAGATTAAGGAGGCGACATAAAGAAAGAGACAGAGACGGAGAACAGCAGATTCAGATGCATTGTGGGGCAGACAGGCATGAGGGAGAGGGAGCAGAGGCCCTGTCCTCTGCCTCTAATGGCTAATGTTTTGGAGTGCTCATCCACTGCATTCGATTTCACAGCGTTAGCCCTCTGCCGATGTCAAACGGCCGATAGCAGAGGAGGCGGGCGGGTCAAACGCGTATCACTGAACCTCGGCTCCGTGCACCGAACAAAGAGGGGCAACCTTTAACCTCCCCCCAAATGGACGGAAACGTTTGCTTTTCCGTCCATTTGTTGTCGCTGTCTCTGGCTTGTGTTTTCAGGCCACGGTTCACTGAGTTTAGGTAGCTCAACAAGAGAAGTGAATAAGTGGAACAGACAAAAATGAAAGGAGGGGGAAAAAAACAGAAGGAAAACGGTGACAGAGAAATGTGCATTGATGTGAACTCGTAGACTAACGCTGGTGTGGAAACAACCCCGAGGCTAAACAACAGTGCATTCTCATTTCTCTGTTGTTTGCCTTGTAAACAGTGAGCGTTCTATCCATCAACCTCTTTTAATTTATGCCAGAACACAGCAGCGTCTAAAACGCAGTAGCCACTGGACAGTCACCAACTCGAGGTGTGCATGCATATTCCGCTTCCGGTGTGGGAAGATGGCTGCGCGAATTCACGTTTGCGGCGGCCTCACCCAGTACCGTCCATGTAGTGTCTTTGTCCACATCTGTGTCTAAGTTTTGTCTTCGTTTGATGGCTGGGAGTGCTGGTGATCGGCTGGGAGAGCGGGGCAGGCTAAGCTAACTGCTAGCCCATGCAGACCGGCAGTTCCGATAACACCAAGGGCGGTCAGGCGACGGCCTCACCTGGCGTTGAATATGGTGTTTTGATGTCATTGTGAGGAGTAAGGGGAGGTGTATCGAGGGTGTCTGGCTGGGGGAGCTGGCGCTGGATCAGCTGGGACAGCTTGATCTGCTTCGTCCGCTGGGCCCGGGGACCACGGCCCCTGCCTGGAGCTGCAACCGACAAGGAAACGCCGAGGGTGGTCGGACAGGACGCAGAAGCAGGGCAGGCTAAGATAACTGCTAGCCCATGCAGACCGGTGGGTCCAACAGTCATCCTGGCTGGCGTTTGTTCTGGACAGTGATTTTTTTTGTTTAGTTTGGATATGTGTGTTCTTGCAGTTATTGGATGTGTTTTTGTCTTTGTGTTGTACTGCTGTGGGCTGGGGGGGAATTGGCATTTCGTTTCATTTCATGTACACAAGCGCATGATGTGAAATGACAAAGTGTTCCTGATTCCTGATTCATATCAACCTCTGAGTTTGATTCGTATCTTGATATGCGATCAATGATCTGATGCATCTACTTACAATTTTAGTTGCTAAAGATTGATGTGGTTCTGTTTAACCCTTTTTTTATTTCCCCCCCTTTTTCCTCCCCAATTGCACTTGGCCAATTACCCCACTCTTCCGAGCCATCCCGGTCGTTGCTCCACCCCCTCTGCTGATCCGGGGAGGGCTACAGACTACCACATGCCTCCTCTGATACATGTGGAGTCGCCAGCTGCTTCTTTTCACCTGACAGTGAGGAGTTTCACCAGGGGGACGTAGCATGTAGGAGGGTCACGCTATTCCCTCCAGTTCCCACTCCCCTCCGAATAGTGACCAGGACACATACCCACATCCGGCTTCCCATCCGAAAACACGGCCAATTGTGTCTGTAGGGACACCTGACCAAGCTGGAGGTAACACAGGGACTTGAACTGGCGATCCCCGTGTTGCTAGGCAATGGAATAGACTGCTACACTACCCGGACGCACTAACCCTTTCTTAATACAATGCAGTGCAATATGATGCGATTCAATACCGCACTGTGCGATGAGGCAAACAGTTCCATTTTAATTCTACTTATGGGATAGCTCTGATTGGTTGCAATCAGGAAATCTTAATATCATAATGGGCGTTTATCTACTCAGTGCAGTAATGGGAGATGGGGAGAATGACTGTGCGAAAATCCTATTTGGACTCATTTGTTGGTTGTAAAACATGAAAATAGTGCAACTCTAAACAATCATTTTAATAAACAACGTCCAAACAGGCCACCATTTATTAATAATGTATTTCTGCAATTAGATACTCTGTTAATTGGGGGGGGGTGCTGCCTGTATGTAGGGGAAGTAGATGGACTCTCTCCACGACTCTCCCACAGCAAGCTGCAACTAACAATGATTTTCACTGTCAATTAATTTATCGATTATTTTGCATTTAATTGCTTATTTATCCAGTCTTTACAATATCACAAATACTGTTTACAAGATTCCAGAGCCCAATGAAGCAAAAACCCCAGAGAGTGTTCATTTCATGAGACAAATCTTAGCACCCGTGACGCTACAACCAGCAAAATGTTTGGTATTTTTAGTTACCAGAGTTTTTAGTTATCAGTTACCCAAAACATCCATCCATTATCAGGATGGATGACTGCTGCCTATCCCAGCAGTCATTGGGCGGCAGGCGGGGAGACACCCTGGACAGGCCGCCAGTCCATCACAGGGCCGACACAGTCACACCTAGGGACAATTTAGTACGGCCGCTTCACCTGACCTCCGGAGCACCCGGAGGAAACCCACGCAGACACGGGGAGAACATGCCAACTCCACACAGAGGATGAACCGGGACAACCCCCGAGGTTGGACTACCCTGGGGCTCGAACCCAGGACCTTCTCGCTGTGAGGTGACCGCGCCAACCACTGTGCCACCGTGCCGCGCAGTTACCCAAATTACAATCGATTAATCTTCCGTTGGTCGACTACCTGATCCATCAGCTACCCGTTTCAGCTCCGTCCAACGGTCGCCAGATTCGCCGTGCTGTGTGTATTATTTCACTGCTGTTCAGCAGGTTTTACATATTGTCACACTTTCATCAAGTTTCCCATCTTTCTTATGAAACCCAAAGATTTTGTCCACGTGTGATCTAGAAGTGTTTGGCGGTGCATCGAGACAGAGAGAGACAAGCGTTACCAAAGGAGATAACTTGGGAGGGAACACGAGAGAGACATACGATACTGAAGTTGCAGCGATGGCACTTCTCAGAAACTATACACATATCATACTGGGCTTTACTAATACACGGAAGCCTGCATTGATTTTTGTGTAATTCCCTTTCAGGTTTTGCCTGATACAAGCTGTCTGAATCGATTTAGCCGTATCCTAAACATTAAGCCTGTGAATTATCACGCCACTATCTTCAACCAATAAGACGGGTTTAACCCCAAGATACACTGAGACATTTGTGTCGTCCACCAATCAGGTAGCCGTTTCATTCAGCTTCTTTTTTTTACGACGGCTGGATCTTCATCGTGTTTTACAGTGCCGGCCAGCTTCGAGCCGACAGGAGAGTTTTCGGTGTTGATACAACAAACACTGCCGGCGTGCCAGAGCGCGCAAAACAGCATTTGATTTGGGTGCACCTGTGCCCTAAAAATATGCTCTTTTTGCCTCCGCTCCACGAGATGATTTGACCCGGCCTATTGTTTGCGAAAGGAAGCGGATTACTCTGATCGGCTTCGGGGGCCAAGGCAAGCCACGTGCCACATATTCAGAGGAGATAAACACTGAAAAGGTGTGCCAGCTATTCAGCAGTTCAGCCAAGCAGCCGGTGATATTTCCAAAATCCCCCCCCCCCCCCCCCCGCTGAAAACGTTCTCTTTATCTGTGACGAACTGCTTATTTTATAAAAAATGTCTGGGTAACACTTTAGTATGGGGGACATATACACCATTAATTAGGTGCGTATTAGCATGCAAATTAGCAACATATTGGCTCTTCATTGGTCTTTATTACGTACTCATTAATGCCTTATTCTGCATGGCCTTATTATACAACCAGTAAGCCATTAACTATGAGTTTTCCCTCTATAACCTCAGAAGTTTTGCTTATTAGTAGTACCATCTCAGTATGCTTTGCTTAGTATGGCCTTTATAAGGTGGTAGTACCACAAGAAGAGTTATTCTCCCTTACTAACACGTAATGAATATGGTCTGTTCTTACATAACAAAACACAAACGTACAAGTGTTCATAGTGTTAAATTACTCTAAATTAAGTTTTTGTTACTTAGAATATGTTCCCCATACTAAAGTGACATCTGGATCATTACTAATCACAAGTAATTACGTTTTTCTACTTAGAATATGTTCCCCATACTAAAGTGTTACCAATGTCTGGTAACCCAAGAAAGATCTGCAGAGGATACCTGCTCTGTTTGCAGACTTGCATACCTGCAAGTCGCCGCCTAGCGCCACAGCACAGCTAACATCACCCGTAAATACTTCTGCTCGAAAGCACGTCGGCACCAGCGGAAATATCACAATAAGTTGCGTTCAGTGAACATCGACACACAATTTACATCATTTTGAATCTGTTTGAGCAAGCGTGTGATTGATGTTTTCTCTCCCGCGACCGCCCTGTGCCAAACAGCCGTCGAAAAGCGGTTTAGGATTTCATCAACCAATTGCCGAGGATGGCAAACGGCAAAAAGAAAAGTTGAAGGTTGACTAATAATCATGACCCGCTGCGGCTCTGTAGATAACACCTTTCTCTAGTCGTCTTCCTGTCAGACGCAGATCTGAGGAAGATCAACCGGGCTTTTTCTTGCCTGAAGTGATAAGAGAAAGTGTAATTTAGTTTTTGGCTGCAGACGCCGCAGCTGTCCAAGGAAGATTTAAAATCAAGGTGGAAGCTATAAAGAAAGGGAAATGCTCGGATTGTCAAACACACCCTTTCTGTAGAGTGTTAGGACTGTCAAAGTCTCTTTGGTCGACGTTATAGGAGATACAAAAAAGGATAAGCTATAAACCTGGGATGAAATTAGACCACTAAAGCAAGGATGTGCAGTCCGGCAGACCTCTTCTTAAATCTGTCTTACTCGGTTCCTTATATATATATATATATATACACACACACACACACACACACACACACACACACACACACACACACACTTTAACACCAGACACGCGTGGTATACATGCATATGCAAGAGGCAGGCACGTGCACGGACAGCCGGAAAAATGCTGCAGCCTCACGTTTCAGTCTTTTTCCCCAACACTTTTGGGTAATTAAAGCCAATCAACAGCAGGTTTTAAACACAGATTAGGCCTGAAGGTAATTAGGCCCATTGCGGTAATGACTCCCACAGAGTCATGTGGGCAGGATGGTGTGTCAGTCAGCACCCCCCCCCCACCACCTTTTTTCCAAAGTCAACAACGCCTTGTCCTTTCATGAGTCTACTCTCCGAACGCCATCTGTCCTAACCCCTCCGCCGCATCAGCCTTGATTACCTCGAGCATAGCTGCAGCATGCTGCCCTGGCATCGCTCCCTGACGGAGAGGTGGCTGAGATGACAGAGGCGTCTCCGCGTGTGCACGCGCAAATTACATAGTCTGAATCATATCTGTCCCCTTTTCCCAATCCATCTCTTCTTTTGTTTTGTTTCTTCTTCTTTTTTTGGCTCCCCCTCTCTGCCTCTCTTGTCGTCGGATTAGAAAACATACCAGAGTTTGTCGTCCCGCTATATGTGGTTTGGCTGTTTAATGAGAGTTTCGTGGGAGACAGAGATGTGAGTCCCATCTGTTGTGTGTTTAACAGCTGGATTCTTTAGCTGATATCATACAAAGGGAGTGCCGGTGCGCTGCAGAGAGCACCCATCTGCTGGCCACTACAGGGAGAGGGAGAGAGGGAGAATACAGCACTTCAACTCTGATCATCATCTCGCCTCGCTCTCGCTGCAGAGCTGCCATAGAACATCTCGACAAGGGTCTATCATCGTTACGCATACGAGTTACGAGGAGAGACAAAATGTTCAAACTGACATCTTGAAGATCACGGGATTTGTGGTTCAGCTTCACGTGATCCTGCTACTTGCAACGCGGGGCAATCACGCATTGACTACCCCCCCCCCAAAAAAAAACATAAAAGGAGCGAGGGGGAACCCAGGCCATGGTAGCAAGGCCAGAATGTGGGACGGTAATGAATTCACATCACCCCGCAGCACCGAATTAATTCAACTTCTGAAACCCTAAACTCTGGGCGAGGCTACCCATGCTTCATCCACTGTCTGCACACATGCACAAACACACAAAAGGCAGGTGGGGATTGCAGTGGGGAGACACAGGCCCGGCACACTCACATCCACGAAGCCGAGCAGCGGCTATTCGCATTAGCATTTCATACACAGATGAGCTTCACCTTCTCGCCGCCAGGTAGATTCCCTCATGAGCGGATGAAGTGAGAGAGATTTGGAATGATGGAGCACTCCCCTCCCCCCTTCCCCATCTCCCGAAACCCATGTGTTTTATTCAAGTGCCCACGGAGGATTGGGGGGGGTGGGTGGGTGCAGAAGATCGACAACAAGCAAACACTCGGCAACGTGTTCTCCATAAAGAGGCTGCCCGCGGTGCAGGCTGCATGGACGAAAGCATGTGGTGTGTGTGTGTGTGTGTGTGTGTGTGTGTGTGTGCACGCGCATTCCTGGGTAACACGTGAATGGTGCCCTGCAGGCTCCCATCTCAATAACCACGGATCTGTGAATTGATAGGGATGCCCTGTCCACCCCCCGCCACCCCTCTCTCTGACTGTCCATGAAGTGTTGGCATGGCCCAATTAGCATCTCTCTCACATTCCTCCATCTCGGCGAAGCACGTGAAGGCTGAGAGGCTCTGACAGGCACGCCGCGTGCTGATATTTTATCATTGCCGCACATCAGGGTTCCTCTTTGCACACCAACACTGACAACCAACTAACTATATTCCCCTTCCCTCTCCATTAGATGCTATGCTCCATGCCCCCAGTCAAGGAGAATACACACTACAGGAAAAAAATGCTTTGGAAATTTTAAAAATGCAACGCGGTAGACTTGGCGGCCTTTATGGAACAAACGTTTATTGAAGGGCTGCATTACAAAACACGGCACCAGCGCCAAATGTTGTTCTGACAATCCTCTGCTGGTATTTGAATGGTGAAAATTAGATTCTATCAAAAAAAGTGGATTTTTTTACATATTTCATGCATATGAGAACTGATTGTAGAATGTAACACTCATGTTACGATTTCAACACCGATTTTTTTTTTTGGTAATAGAGCATTTCTAAAACAAATTCATTCATCCAACCATTATCCAAGCTGCTTATCCCAATTGGAGTTGTAAGATGTTGGAGCCTATCCCAGCAGTCATTGGGTGGCATGTGGGGAGACACCCTGGACAGGCTGCCAGTCCATCACAGGGCTGACACATTCACACCTAGGGACAATTTAGTACGGCCGGTTCACCTGACCTACATGTCTTTGGACTGTGGGAGGAAACCGGAGCCCCCGGAGGAAACCCACGCAGACACGGGGAGAACATGGACATTCTTGCTGTGAGGTGACCGCGCCAACCACTGCGCCACCGTGCTGCCCTAAAACAAATTTTCCAAGAAATATATTTCTGACTATAAGCAAGTATGGTAACACTTTCTATGAAGCTTGCATCTATAACACCCTATAAGCATCTATAACGCTCTATAAGTGTCGCTATAAGTCATTCTAAGATTCATTATAACCATGTATACGCCCTCACAACACCTCATAACCACCTTTATCATACATTATGTCAATTTAAAACGGATTTATGCATTATAAATGTCATCATTAGCCTGTTTATCTGTCAAATGTCATAATGCATCATAGCCAACTTGTTTTGCTGTAGTTTTGTAGAGATGCATAATGAGACTTCAGTGCCATTTCAGTCTTCAGCCATAGCCGTTAGTCATTGTAATACACATTATAGGAAAGTATGGGCATTATAGATGCAATAGATGCTTATAGGGCGTTACAGATGCTTATAGGGTGTTATAGATGCAAGCTTCATAGAAAGTGTTACAGCAAGTATTACCTATCCATAATAGTTATTAATTTCCGTTTCAATTTCTATTTAGTAATGCATATTTTCTGCTAGAATAAACCCATTGCTCACTGCACTGTGCCTGCAAGCAGTCATGTGCACAGTTATCATTTCCATTAGCACTGGAGACACGTGGAGCATCTACTGGCCAAGACACAAATTCAAATGTTTTTACTTATGTTTTGTTTTCCGATTGAAGAAGACAAACTTCTGCTCGTGGTGATTCCATTATGCAGTTCAGTGCAAGACATCATTGTGGTGCTGAAGGATATCAACCCCAAGTCCGATGTGCCATCACCATGAACATAAAACCAATCCTTGAACACAGACATTATTAAGCCCTCCCCCCGGTTTGAGCTGGCCACATTCAGCATGCTTATCAAACGGTGCCAAAGATCCGGAAATGAACACATTTTGGAGTCATTCCACACCAAACCTGCACGCTAATAGAATTCCACTGGAATCCTTTCGATCCGTGCTCTGAACCAATCAGCCTTACTGCGGAGAAGCACCACATGATACCCTTCATCCATCATTTGCAGATCAGAAATGTGGGGATTCTGGTAAGCTCGGCCAGCAGAGATATATTTCATAAATAACGTGAGACATTTCAATTATGTTCAACTTCAAATCATTTTGTTTATTTACTACTGCCGTTGAGCGTACCATCAAAATAGATCCCCACTATTTTCAAGCTTGGCTCTTAATAAACTTCCATGTGAATAAGGACCTGAATTAAAATGTAGGTAGAATCCACACAATTGTAAAAATCATTTAAATTTGAGCAGCATTTTAAATAAATTATATCTATATATTTTTTTTTCCCTCTCTAGAGCAGGTGTTACGTTGAGCTAGTTGTGGAATATTTTCACTAACGTCTCAGCGGTTAGGCTGGTCACCCGGTGCTACCGAGCAGAGCGCTGAGCTGTCATGTCGCATAGGGACACATAGAAAAAGCCACCATGAAGTGCCTGAAGCCTAAAAACATGTAAATGCGGAGGGGGGCTGGCCATGAAAACAGATGAGGAATGCACCCAGGTGAATAAAACAATGGTACTTTGCCGCCATGTACTAGATAGACACTCCCCACTTTTCCCCCACACCCTCCAACCCACCCCAACAATTCTGAAGAAGGAATACCCATCGCCCCGAAAGCGTGCTGCCTAGACGAGTAATGAAATACTGAGAGGCAGGCCTCAGGATCCCAGGCACAAACGCGCACCGATTACATAATGATAATTCACCCTTAAGAGCCTCTTTAAAAAGGAAAAGTCTGTGAGCAAACACTCCCAAATGCGAGAAGGGAATCCAATCCCCTAATGGTGCATTAACAATTTATGAAGCATATTGCCATTCAAATAGTTCCGTTTACAAATGCACTTTTTTGCAACATTGGACAACAATACTGTGTGTAGACAGGCAGGGCTGCCCATGGGGGGGGGCTTTCTGGGGCCCAGCCATGGGGGGGGGGCATGGAGGCTGCCAATAATCATGTTCATCCTAAATATAAGCAATGATAATGGCAATACTTGCCACTTGCCATTTTGTGTGAACTGGCTAAACTGATGGACTTTAAAGGCATTATAAAGGACTTTTCATCCATTAAGGCAAGGAAGATGGCTGTATAAGAGGCAAAGTTATATATATATATATCCCAGGTCCTTTCTGTGTGGCACTTGCATGTTCTCCCTGTGTCTGCGCGGGTTTCCTCCGGGTGCTCCGGTTTCACCCATCATCAAACAGACATGCATGTTAGGGTCAGTACTCCTGTCTGTGCCCCTGACCGAGGCATAGCAAGACGAACTGGAGTTGGTCCCCGGGTGCTGCACGGCGGCTGTCCACTGCTCCTAGCTACACAGCTAGGATGGCTTAAATGCAGAAAAAGAATTTCCCCACAGGGATCAATAAAGTATCTCGAATTCAACAACAACAAAAAAGATGAAGCCGCAAGGTAAGAAATTGCATTTTCTACTAAGAAATGTATGGTGCAAATGTAGCAGCTCTTTTTTGACCTTGGTGTGTTTAAGTATGTCAAAGACTTCTATCGTGTGTGTGTGTGTGTGTGTGTGTTCGCGCACACATGCATGTGCATGTGTGCCTACGCAGCCGTCGTTACGGAGTGAATCTATCAGTTTACATGTATGTGTGTAGTAGGGAAGCGACAGAGCATGCATTGATATGAGTACAGCACATGGCGGGGGGGGGGGGGTTCACTAGACCTTTTCAGCGGTCCAGGCAGTTCTGTGGGCGGGCCTGCAGACAGGAAATATTCTCATCTGCATTCCTCCACCGCCACATTTAGCCTTCTCTCACATCTCTCTCCGCCGAAGATTGAGTCCATTGTTTCAGCCTCACATAGGGGCTTTGGCTGGAGGTGGGAGCTGTTGCATTTGTACGTACTGTAACCAGCCGTGTCCTTCAGAAACTGGGTCCTCACTGTGATAAACGATGCACAGGAGCAAAACTGCCAAAGCCCATAGCCAATCCATACCAAGAAAGGCTTAATTACCAGACAAACAAATGGATAGCTGAACAGCAAATATATATATATAGCTAAGCTTCGGTGTGATCAAACCTCCTTTGAGATCATTCATAAAGGCAGTGTTTTGCCGCCTACTTTTTATTGACGGTGAAAGCAATAAATGAATCATCCCAGCGTCGAGTTCCTCTACCTCACCTTGAAGGCAACAATTATAGAAAAAAGATATTGCTGCGATGCAGACGGCTTACTGCCCTTCTAGTAAGCTATACGAAAATAACAATGAGGGAAACGATCTTGCTGGGGAAACACCGACAAAACCCGACCTCGTTCCTGATGCCATTGATCAGCCAAACCTGTTTGCTTTTAATCAGAAATTCTGTGCTGCTGATCGATTTTTGATCTCTCTGAAGTGCAAGAGACGGTTCACATCAGGCAACGCACCATCATCACTGAAATAGTATATTACAGAAAGATGTACAAAGAATGCGACTCTCGCGTGGATTAATTCCATATGTAGTCATTCTTGCGGCTGCCAAGGAAATGTCGCCGTTGAAAGATGACAGTTGAGTTAGTAGTATTTATCGGTCATGGAGATCAAACACTTATGTCAAGTTTAAAAAAAGGTGCTATATGCATTTCTACACAATTCTAGCCTCTACCACTCTGTGATGGGAATAGCAACAACAAATAAATACGAGCAGGGACGTAAAAAACAAATTCTGATAGAAAGGTCGGGGATACACACACTGTGTTTGCAGACATCTGCCATTTTCGAACGTCCTCTGAGGATGTTTTTCCCTGCCTGGTTTGTAGAGGACCGCGAGTGCAAGCAAAGTGCTTCGGGGGAGGTGGCGTCAAACAACAACACAGCTTAAACCAGCCTGGCTCCTGTGTTTTCCTGAACACCGAAATCTGGGGAGCGGCTGACGTGTATGCAAGTTATTGACGCGGTCTCAACTCCCGCTGATACTTACGGGTCATAATATGTTTAGTAAAGCTGGGAGATGTACACAGAGAACCTTTAAACGGAGCACCTTCCATAGCTTGGTTGTGTAGGAAGCATCAGTGACAGCTGAGATGTGCCGCAGCTGGATTGATGAAGGCAACGCAACATGGTAAAACCTCTGGAAAGATCTCCGGGTTGCAATCCCACGGCCCATTTAAATGGACAGTCACATCATGCAGAACTTACTCGTTAACATACAGGAGGACACTATAAAGGATGGCGTCACTCCAACTGCACATTAGCATCAGTGCCATTCAGTCCATTCAGGAGCTGCGGCATGCCTTGTCAACAGCAGGACAGTTGTTATCCGTTGACAGAAGTCCCTCGGAACCTTATTTTTTACATAAAATTATGTCTCTTAGGAACACCGATGATGAGGGTTGTCTGATTCAACAGAGGCGACAGAGTCGTAACCGTCAATATCTTATTGGCAGGGGTGTCCTCTCTGGAGGGGCCTGTTCTCCTGCCAGTTGGAGATGTAAACACAACCTCGCTGTGGATTTCAGAAATTGGGCAAATGTGCCAGAAAAGAGCAAACTCGAAAGATCGAGACGTCACATCCGGAGACAACAGGCGCCTATCTTTCGGTCAAACGGGTTGGCACGCAAGCCGGTATACATCCTATGTCAACGTAGTCGGTAGCTGCTCTAACAGTTTGCTGCAAATGGTCCAAACAGGAAGTGGACTGGATGTGACAGCAGTAAACCTCAAAACCACAAAGATGCCATCAGCATTTTAGAGACAGACAGAGAAAGCATGCATATGTGTTAATTTCTAAATGTGACAGATGTGCATGAGCTGTCGTGTGTGTGTATGTGTGTGTGTGTGTGTGTGTGTGTGTGTGTGTGTGTAGCACCATCAGCATTGATAAACAATTTAATGACACTAACGTTACTCGATGCATCTATTGCCCCAGGCAGTTGTGCAGATTGCTAATATGGAACGGAGTCATTAGTGTGTGTGAATTACCTCAATTTGTTTTATCTTCAAGATGCAGGAAGATGGCAAAGGGGAGCACTAATGGCTGAGCCATCCATCTGACTTACACAATGCCCCGAGATCGTATACACAATCTACAATATACCTAGAGGCGGTTTTACCAATACTTTAAATGTCTTGTCATGATTGTATTTGTCAGTGGTGGATACCAGTGGCCTGTCTGGTCAGTAGTTGGACAGAGAGGAAGGGTATCCTTGTCCACACCAACACGACATGATGTATAAATTATAATATAGTTGTGTTGTGAAATTGTTACTTCGGTCTCATGTACTGTTTCAGTCTGGATTGTTGCACTGTTTTGAGACCATTTGCCACTGCACATTTTCCCATGAGGATGGATAAAGTTAATCTCACACTACCCCCCTGACAGCCTCTGAGGTCAGATAACTGGTTTGGTGCAGACAGCGGCGCCGTGAAAGACTGCTATTGGTTTGCCATCTGGGAAGTAAGAGCACAGGGACAGAGACGTGCCTGTGCTAGCACTGGGAGTGATGCACGATTCTTCTCTGAATGGTCTTTTGACCGCGTGCCGCCTCAACAATGAACGACTGTTCCCTCCGTCTCTCCAGACTATCAGTCAAGGGTGTTGTGAGAACGCTGTGTTGTGTTTCCAGCCACCTTGGGGGAGCCATTTTCAACACGTCCACTGATTGTAAAGTGATTTGCTGGGTGAGCATTAAGACGTGAGGTAAAAACAACCTGACAACAGACTCTATATGCGGCACGTGTCTCGGTGTGGGAGCTGAATTTCAGATATCAGTCTGGTAAAAACTGGTGATTGTCCAATCAAATCTCAACATTCAATTTATAGTTGAGAGGTACAGAAAAAAACCCTGCACACTGTTTAGAAATTGTTTTCTTCTCATATTTTGTCTTTCAATTTTGCACAAAAAAAGTTAATCCTGTGGGCGTCCGAGTGGTGTGGCGGTCTATTCCATTGCCTACCAACACGGGGATCGCCAGTTCAAATCCCCGTGTTACCTCCAGCTTGGTCAGGCGTCCCTACAGACACAATTGGCCGTGTCTGTGGGGGGGGGTTGTGGGTATGTGTCCTGGTTGTTGCACTAGTGCCACCTCTGGTCAGTCGGGGCACCTATTCAGGGGGAAGGGGGAACTGGAGGGAATAGCGTGATCCTCCCACGCGCTACGTCCCCCTGGTGAAACTCCTCACTGTCAGGTGAAAAGAAGCAGCTGGCGACTCCACATGTATCAGAGGAGGCATGTGGTAGTCTGCAGCCCTCCCCAGATCGGCAGAGGGAGTGGAGCAGTGACCGGGACAAAGAGTGGGGTAATTGGATGGGTACAATTGGGGAGAAAAAGGGGGGAAACCCCCCCCCAAAGTTAATCCTGTTCAAAGCCCAATGGCACAGGTTTAGTTTTTGAGTATTTGACTCGTGTATGAGGATATTCATATTCATCTTAAAAAATGGTTCAAAATTACATTTATAGGGTTTTAAACCCACTTAACTAGTTATGGGGTTGCTCTTTGATTAGCAGCACTGCAAATTCCAGTGGAAACACGCCTTATTTATCAAGCCAGTTACTTTGGGCTTTGGTATTAAGATTGTATTTCTAACAAAAGAGCACCAAAGAAGCCACCTGTCATCTGGATGAGGCGAGTTTAGCTTCTTCCATAATGCAGTTTTCACCTCTCCAACAGGGACATTGACTGATTATTCGCCCTTGCTTCAAGAAAAATATGATTTTAAGACCCAATGCCACATTAAATGGCCTGGAAAGAAGGGAAGTTGCCCCAGTGCGCTCTGGGAGTTGCACATCAGTCTTAGTGATGCAGTGAGTTGCAGTATCTAAGGTACGTAAGCAGCTAAATGAGTTGGCAGAGTTCATGTTAATCTGGCATTTGAAACTGAGCCCAGTTGGAGTGGAAAAAAAAAAGGAATCCTTATTTCTCAGTGTCGATATCCTGGTCCTCGTTGACCTACCGGGGAGAATGACACGAAATGGGACGGGGATATAGAACGCTGTTACTGTGTTATAATGACAAATTGTTAATTCGATACTGTTGACACTGCACTTGACACAGTGTTTCAGCGAGGATTGTATTAATAATGTCAAATGAGTGATAATCACCGTGCACCATTTGGCCTCTTTGCAATTATCTGGGTGCAGACTGTTTAGACACTGTGTGTGTGGATTGCTGTCACACTCATGCACAGTGCACGTTTAAACAACGTGACGTCTGCAGCATCACTTCCATGCAACAAATATGTATTTATGAAATGCTGCAGTCAATAGAACTTACAATAAAACAAACAAACAGGGATATCAAATGCTAGGAGAGTAAGTCATAATGGTCTGCCAAAGGAAGTAGACCTGATCGATACTGGACTCTTTTGTTAGGACTGCTGTCCACAGAATTCATTTGTTTTCATTTATTAAATCCATCCACTAAACAAAAGCCTCCTCTTTTGGTAACATCCTCTGCAAATCTGATGCCGTTGTGAGGGCAGATCTAAGAGGAGGTTTCTACCATTTGGAGCAGAGAATGGTTGGAGCTTTTATCTCCGAAGGACTCTGTCGTATCCATCTGGGAATGAAAATCCCAACCTGAAGAATGATGAGTAGGTTTGTTCTCCATTATGTTGGACATTTAATCATTGCAGTCTATAAAACGGTTTATTTTGTCAACCAAACCTTATGCTACCTTTCACCTTTCAGGTTTGGTAAGTTGGAACTCAGAAAAACAACTGCCTTGAGGTTAACTTGTCATATATATGTGTGTGTGTGTGTGTGTGTGTGTGTGTGTGTGTGTGTGTGTGTGTGTGTGTGTGTGTGTGTATATGTGTGTATAGTGCTTTGGTATCTTATTTTGTGTAGTTTCCCCGCCTCCCCCCCCAATTCAAACTGTTTGATATCTCATTGGAAAGAAAGTTGCCCTGCATTTGTACCTTTAACCACCTGATGACAAAGCCTTGTGGTTAGAGGAACAGCTGAGGGATGAGGAGGTTAATGGTTCAAAACAGTGACCTGCTCGCTTATAGGATTGAGAGACTGCCAATGGCTACAGTCCATGAAGTAGGACACCTTAAGAGACCAACTTGCTTCTTGCTTCTTTTTTTTTGGTGGGGGGGGGCGACTAAAAGCACTGCAAATGGAGTGCTGCGATTATCAATGAAGAGACAACCGAGTGTGCTGCTACACTGTGCCTTCAGCAAGGCACTTAACCCTGACCAGCTCCAGCAGTGCCTGCTTTGTGGCTGATGCTTTGCTGCTACCTACAGGGCACACCACGCATAGTGAATATCACGCCGGATAATATTTCTGCAATACTACCAAATTCCTCCCATCTGCTTCACTGACTAAAAAAAAAAAAATGCTGTAAAATATTCTGCTGTATGTGATCGAAAACAAACGATTTTTTTTTTACACTTTGTCTAGCACCACACACAGCTCTCCAGCATGGACACACACAGCTCTCCAGCATGGACACACACAGCTCTCCACCATGGACACACACAGCTCTCCACCATGGACACACACAGCTCTCCACCATGGACACACACAGCTTTCCAACATGGACACACACAGCTCTCCAGCATGGACACACACAGCTCTCCAACATGGGCCAAACATGATGCAGCTGAATGATGTTACAGTTGTCATTTGTTTCTATGAGACGATCCCGATCTGTTAACGTGTCTCCAAGCAGTGATGCATGCACACAGCCATGCAGGTCACTGCTATCTCACACACACACACACAGGCAACACCTTTGTGAGAGCACCTCAGCAAGCTCTGGGATTTTCTATGCGTAACTTTGATTTCACCAAGAAGGGGAAAAACAACTATAGATAACGCCTCAACAGAGCAGTGGGGTAAAACCTGACACGGAGAAAGACCTCAACCAGGAAAAGCTTGCAGTCAGTGAGCGGACTTCAGCTTCCTGCAGTGCAACATGCTCATTCCAGTCTGGTTACACACCAGTGCATCCAGCAGGTACGGGGAAGGATCAGATATCCCCGCACTCACCTCGGCTTACAGGCGCCCGTCCATCACAACTCTGCCGAGTCTCGCCGAGCGCGGCTCCCTGAGAGGAAGAGGCAGACGGGCGAGAGGCAAGTGCGCTCATTAGCACCGAAAAACGACTCGGAGAGCTACTTCCCTCCTCCCGAGACCCCTTCTTCTTACATCGTAATTTCAGGCACGCACACAGGGGCAAGTGCATGTTTGTATGCTGGCATTCACACACGCACACAGATGCACACATTCATGGCTTCTTCCAAACAAATGGAGATAGACAGAGCCCCCCCCCCCACACACACACACACACACACAGATGCACAAAAAAATGGACAAACACACAGACAGGCTCAGACACTCATTCTTTGCCGTTTTCAAATACACACAAACACACACACACATAGACTGAGACCTAGAAAAAACAAACACACATCGCATAACAAAACTCCAGCACTAACAGTTACAGAATCGAACTCACACATCTGAACACAAACTTATTCCCCCCTACCTGGTAGTATTCCTTTGGACTGAAATGATGAACACTGGCTTGCGAATGATGTGCAGGGCTTTTGATGCAATCCTCATTTTTTCTTTCTCTCTGTCTTCCCCTCTCTCTCTCTCTCTCCCTCTCTCAGTTCTCTCCGGCTGCCTCCGTTATTCACTCTGGGGCAGTGCTTAGCACTCAGCTAGCCGAGAGCCTACTCTCCCTCATCCACTCTGTGTGTGTGTGTGTGTGTGTGTGTGTGTGTGTGCGCGCACAATGGGATGAGTGAGCCAGTGTGTGTGTGTGTGTGTGTACCTCTCTGTGTACCGTCCTCCAATCCTGCCTGGCTACGGCTGCTTGACTGCAGCGGCTCAGCGAGAGGAAGCGACCTGATTGGTGGGTTCTCAGCTCAGTTGGTGTCAATCAGGCTTGCAACAGCCTCCCTGCACATCTCTCTCGCTCTCTCTCTCTCTCTACCCCCCCTCCCGCACACACCCCTTCTCTGTTAACACATGATTAATAAGGATAGTGATAAGGACACGGACACACGCGCGCACACACACACACACACACACACAGAGCAAGTCAGCAAATCCAAGATGGACTGCATTTACAAAGTTTCATTATAAACCAAATTTCGGTGAATGTGAGCGAGTGACAGCCTCACGTCACTTGTTTTTGTCTGAGCTCCCCATAACCAGAAAAAAGCTTCAGTTGAAGAATCCTGTTCCCAAAGTATATTCAAGAGCTGAATGCTTGGAACGGTGTACTCTTCTGAAGGACACACCTTTTGGATGCGGCAACCTCGGATTTTACCCACAAACGGCGCAATGCTGCAATTTCTCCATTCAAGTAGCAACATTCATCAAGCATGGCTACCACTTATCCCCGTGAGGTCAGAGGGCTTTGTGAGGTCAACTTCTATGTGATGCTAAGAAAGTCACAGGCAGCAACATTCATGAGAAGCTTTCTGTTTTAATATCAAGTACTCCGTTCGTTAATCAATTTCGGTCACTTGAGCCAGTTTATAGTTTTTGGAGGCTGGAGCCTATCCCAGCTGGCACCGGGTGCAAAACAGACGAATAACCTTTGCAGGGTAACTGTCCACTGTAGGGCAATTTAGAGTCTCCTGTTGAGCTAATGTGTCTGTCTGTGGACTGTGGGAGGAAACTGGCGGACAGGGAGGACATGCAAACTCCACACAGAAGGGCTGGGATCAAATCCAGAACCTTATTACTGTGAGCAATGGTGCAAACCACTAAGCCATCGTACAACCTTATAATTAGGTCAGCAGGCTGGACATTTTTTAAGAACATTAGGTTGAGAAATTTCAACACCAAACTTCGAAAAGTTCTCTGCAGCCGAAAATGAAAGGTAATCTATCCATATTGATTTCACACTGATTATGCATCAAAACGAAAATATGTCAACAGTAATGTCTTTTTGTCTTGATGCATGCTCAATAATCCAGGTAAGGACATCCCAGAAGGTTGAATCAGTTCATCTGGACACAAAGATTAGTGGGAGAAATGTTTCATCACTCATCTAAGGCCCAATCCCAACCCCCCCCCCCCCCAGCCCTACCCCTAGTTTTGGAGTGCCCTCTACTGGGTAGTGGCCCTTCAGAACAGAGCTACAAGGGATAGGGTTTTACCTAGGAAATGGGACACCACCACTCGTTACGTCATCGCCGTCATCATTATTCCTGCTGCTTGGAATTTTATTAAATGCGTACTTTGCTTGGGAGTCCCTGGAATATTACGACATGGTTATAACATTATAGTACTATACGTCTTATATTAAAGCCTGTTGCTTGCTACCATTAGCAACTATTATAGAGACAAATCTGACCAAAGGACAGAACAAGACAGATTAATCTATTGACAATAGCCAGGAAGCATGTTTACACATCGGCTATTTCAATGTAGTCCTGCTCTGCCCTGCACTGACATAAGATGAGTGGGGAAGTGCAGAAAATTTGCTGCTGGACTTGGAAATATCTGTACTGTCCCTCAAACATCGTCGTTTACACGATGTTCTATTGACATCGCGAAGAGTGATTTTTCTGAAATGCTACAATGATCAGATAGCATATTCCTTTGCATCTACATTGAACTAAGCGATTCCAATAGATTTAAAAAATGTTGCATGCTTATTTGCACAGATATACTTATTTATGGGCTTCTTTCCCCACACCAGTAGCCATGTTACATGTTACACTGCCTCAGTTTACAAAGGATTCTGGGAATTTTCTTCTCCCACTCCATTTGTAGTCTGCATTTGATAACACTCCGATTGGAGGGCTAGATGACCACTTCCCCTTGATCCCCAATAGACAAGGGACAACCTACCCTATGCTGCTGCACACAAAATGGAGGAGTAGGGCCAAGTGGAAGGGCTACGGTGGGAAATTGGGATTGGGCCCAAGTGACTTCGTCATTCTCAGCTGACTGCAGATATCCCGAACCTTAGAAACAGCAGAACTGCATAACAACTGAGACCGGCGATCAGTAACATATGCGAATTCCATAACCAATAATTAGATTTACAATGGCCATGTGCAGTATTCACAGATGATTGGGGAATAGCTGCAATCAAGATGTACTCTTTAAATTACAGGATGGCCCCACCCTTAACAACAGGACCACCCTTAACACTGAACATGTGTGTCTGCTCCTGAAACTGTCTTCAGTCCACATACTTCACACACAAGGGGTAGTACTATAGTTAGAAACATGGCTGTGCTATGGGTTCCCTGGTTTCACCAATAGTTGCCAACTTGTATATGAAGGAAGTGGAAAAGAGGGCTATGATGTCCTATCCAGGGACACCACCATTGGTTCAGGTATGTGGAGTCACCTAGGTTCAAATTAATTCTCAGGATGTAGCATATTTAATTGACCACAAACTCTGTGGACAACCACATCAAATTCACCAGGGAGGATGTGAAAAATGAAACGTTATCCTTCCTAGACTGTGAAATTGCTATTGTTGATGGGGGACATTTGAAAATTGATGTGAACCGTAAACCAACACATACTGATCAGTACTTAAGGTTTGACTCTCATCATCCACTGGAGCACAAACTAGGAATCATCAGAATGCTGCAACACCGAGCTGACGGCATCCCCACGACACAGCGGCCAGGGAAGCACCAGTATTAAGCAGGCCCTAGGTAAGTGTGGTTATCCTAACTGGGCATTTGTCAAAGCCAAGAGGACGCACCAGCTGATTGAAGATAGAAGGACAACCACTGCCTAAGCGTAAGCCAGTGGTGATTCTGTATATGGCTGAAGTTTCAGAACAGTTGAGACATGTATTTTCCAAACATCTCGTCTCAGTTGCTTTCAAACCCCAAAACACACTGTGCCAGAAATTGGCCCACCCCAAGGATCGGGTCCCCTGGCAAAAACAGAGCAATATAGTGTACGTTTTTAAGTGCCGGGAGGATTGCCATAACTTGTATCAAACAGACTCTGGTGAAGAGGATGGCACAACACAGAAGAGCTACACCGTCAGACCAAGACTCCACAGTTTACACCCATCTACAGGCCAGTGGCCACTCTTTCAAGGACCCTCCATAGGGAGGAACGCTGGTTTGAACGGGGAGTCAAACAGGCCATCTATGTGAAGAGGAGACGACCATCCCTGAACCGGGGGAGGGCTAAGAGTACATCTATCCCAATCTTACTACACTGTGATTGTACCTATTCCCCAATCCTGAATAGTACATGTAGCAACTGTCACTTAGATGACATATAAAACGTTTCTCCCTCTAAACTTGGTGTCCAGATGAACTGATTCAACCTTCTCGGGGTAACGTCTTTTCAGAATTTCACTAAAAAAATAAATTAAAAAAAGGCATTAAAGATCCATTCACTCAAAATGGCACTTCTTCTCATATCTTAAAACAAAAGGTTTTGTTTAGCAAATGTGTCAGGATTTGGTTTTCAAGTATTTTTCTTCCAGTTGAGAGAATTAGTTTATGGATTTTAAGGTCTCAAAAACATTTAAAGTGGTTATTCTTGCCTTCAGGTTTGGTAAATTTGGCACCATACGGTGGCTTGTTTTCATACCGCAAATCTCAGGGTTCTATTCAAAACAAACCAGATCCTGAAGGTCCAGAATATTTTCACATGCAGATCACAATTCTCCATTGTAGATTTTGGTGTAACACTGGCATAGTTTGCTTGTCTGTGCACTTTATCAGTAGCAGTGCAGGAAAAGGATAATCCAGCAGTAGTGTGTATCTTTGAGAAAGAAAACTGGTCAATAATGTCATCTGATAGTAATACTGAGCAACATATCAAGCCATAATCAAAGACATAATCAAACCTAATAATAATATTTAGCTTTGTTGCTTTTCTGCAATTAGACATCCAGGTATCATCTTCTCGTCTCCTTGTCCTTTTGTGGCAGACTCAATATATTTCCCGTGTGGGTGCCATTATATTTTAATGTTTGGCGGGAATGGCAAACCCCACTGGTAACATTGCACAATAGTATATAGAGGATCAATCACAGAATGATAACACATGGAGGGGCCATTGCTATAAAAATACCACTAGGAAAAGATATTAAATATGCCATCTTTAATATAAAAAAATACAAATTGTATCTTTGGGTAGAGGTGACCAAGGCATACGAGCTTTAATACTTGGGGTCAACTGTTCAAAGCAACGGGGAGTGCAGAAGAGAGGTGAAGAAGAGAGTGCAGACAGGGTGGAGAAGAGTGTCAGGAGTGATTTGCGACAGAAGCGTACCAGCAAGAGTTAAAGGGAAGGCTTACAAGATGGTAGTGAGACCAGCTACACTACCGTTCAAAAGTTTGGGATCACATTGAAATGTCCATATTTTTGAAGGAAAAGCACTGTACTTTTCAATGAAGATAACTTTAAACTAGTCTTGACTTTAAAGAAATACACTCTATACATTGCTAATGTGGTAAATGGCTATTCTAGCTGCAAATGTCTGGTTTTTGGTGCAATATCTACATAGGTGTATAGAGGCCCATTTCAAGCAACTATCACTCCAGTGTTCTAATGGTACAATGTGTTTGCTCATTGGCTCAGAAGGCTAATTGATGATTAGAAAACCCTTGTGCAATCATGTTCACACATCTGAAAACAGTTTAGCTCGTTACAGAAGCTACAAAACTGACCTTCCTTTGAGCAGATTGAGTTTCTGGAGCATCACATTTGTGGGGTCAATTAAACGCTCAAAATGGCCAGAAAAAGAGAACTTTCATCTGAAACTCGACAGTCTATTCTTGTTCTTAGAAATGAAGGCTATTCCATGCGAGAAATTGCTAAGAAATTGAAGATTTCCTACACCGGTGTGTACTACTCCCTTCAGAGGACAGCACAAACAGGCTCTAACCAGAGTAGAAAAAGAAGTGGGAGGCCGCGTTGCACAACTGAGCAAGAAGATAAGTACATTAGAGTCTCTAGTTTGAGAAACAGACGCCTCACAGGTCCCCAACTGGCATCTTCATTAAATAGTACCCGCAAAACACCAGTGTCAACATCTACAGTGAAGAGGCGGCTGCGGGATTCTGGGCTTCAGGGCAGAGTGGCAAAGAAAAAGCCATATCTGAGACTGACCAATAAAAGAAAAAGATTAAGATGGGCAAAAGAACACAGACATTGGACAGAGGAAGACTGGAAAAAAGTGTTGTGGACGGATGAATCCAAGTTTGAGGTGTTTGGATCACAAAGAAGAACGTTTGTGAGACGCAGAACAAATGAAAAGATGCTGGAAGAATGCCTGACGCCATCTGTTAAGCATGGTGGAGGTAATGTGATGGTCTGGGGTTGCTTTGGTGCTGGTAAGGTGGGAGATTTGTACAGGGTAAAAGGGATTCTGAATAAGGAAGGCTATTACTCCATTTTGCAACGCCATGCCATACCCAGTGGACAGCGCTTGATTGGAGCCAATTTCATCCTACAACAGGACAATGACCCTAAACACACCTCCAAATTGTGCAAGAACTATTTAGAGCAGAAGCAGGCAGCTGGTATTCTATTGGTAATGGAGTGGCCAGGGCAGTCACCAGATCTGAACCCCATTGAGCTGTTGTGGGAGCAGCTTGACCGTATGGTACGCAAGAAGTGCCCATCCAACCAATCCAACTTGTGGGAGCTGCTTCTGGAAGCGTGGGGTGCAATTTCTCCAGATTACCTCAACAAATTAACAGCTAGAATGCCACAGGTCTGCAATGCTGTAATTGCTGCAAATGGAGGATTCTTTGACGAAAGCAAAGTTTGATGTAAAAAAACTCTTATTTCAAATACAAATCATTATTTCTAACCTTGTCAATGTCTTGACTCTATTTTCTATTCATTTCACAACATATGGTGGTGAATAAGTGTGACTTTTCATGGAAAACACAAAATTGTTTGGGTGATCCCAAACTTTTGAACGGTAGTGTATGTTATATAGTTTGGAGACAGTGGCACTGATGAAAAGACAGGAGGTGGAGCTGGAGGTAGCAGAGTTGAAGATGTTAAGATTTTCATTGGGATCGATGAAGAAGGACAGGATTAGGAACGAGTATATTAGGGGGACAGCTCAGGTTGAATGGTTTGGAGACAAAGCAACAGAGGTAAGATTGAGATGGTTTGGAAATGTGCTGAGGAGAGATGCTGGGTAAATTGGGAGAAGGATGCTGAATATATAGCTGCAAGGGGAAAGGAAAAGAGGAAGGCCAAAGAGGAGGTTTATGGACATGGTGAGAGAGGACATGCAGGTGGCTGGTGTGACAGAGGAAGATGCAGAGGACAGGAAGAGATGGAAATGGATGGTCCTGATCGCTGTGCCAACCACTAACAGGAGCAGCCGAAAGTAGTAGTAGTAGTATCTTTGGATAAGGCAAGCCAAGTTTTTCTTTTCGCCATGGCTACATGAGCTGTACAATCATTAAAACCTTAGCGTCAGGTTGACATCCAAAGGAAATTCTAAATGTAATGCTTATGTACACCACAGAGTTTTCAGGTTATAAAAATCATTTCTGTTTAGGTGTTTGTTGATATCATATCATCAATAATATCAATCTAGGGTTCAAGGTGCACTAAACAGAGACTTGATCTTAAATGATTTTTCAAAGGTATATAATCTTTACATTTCATTTCTTTAAAGAGAGAGCTATTTCTCTCTTTAAACATTGGACGGAGGATTGACAGTGGAACCAGCTGTGGGGTAAGTAAAAACCTTAAAAATACCCTTCACCTTGCTATCTGGCTTGTCATCCCCATTCCCCACCATCAACAACTCTCTCCAGAATTGCTGCTTTTGAGGGAGAGAAGAGAGAGGAACACAGGGTGACGTATAAGAGTGGAGAAAAGTGGGCATGGGTGAATTATAGGTTATGCAGGAGGGATTGGAGTCTGGAAGGTGGTGACAGGGGAGAACGTAGCTAGGCAGCATCGGATGGTGGTCTGTAGGGGATGACTTTGGTGATCAAGAAGACGAAGAAAGGGAAGGCAGAGCCAAGGATCAAATAGTGGAAGTTGATGAAGGAAGACTGTTGAGTGGAGTTCAGGGAAGAGTTAAGACAGTTGGTAGTGAAGAGTTGCCGGATGGCTGGGCACCACAATAGAAATAGTGAGGGAAACAGCTGGGACAGTATTTGGTGAGTCATCTGAACAGAGGAAGGAAGACAAGGAGACTTGGATGGTGGAATGAGGAAGTACAGGAAAGTATACCGAGGAAGAGGTTGGTGGAGAAGAAGTGGGATAGTCAGAGAGATGAAGAACGTTGACCGGAGTACAAGGAGATGCAACGTAAAGTGAAGAGAGGTGGCGAAGGCAAAGGAAAAGGCTTATGGCGAGTTGTATGAGAGGTTGGACACCAAGGAAGTCAAGTCAAGTCAATTTTATTTGTATAGCCCAATATCATAAATTAGGAAAGGAGAAAAGGACTTGTACTGATTGGCTAGACAGAGGGCCGAGCTGGGAAGGATGTGCAGCAGGATAGGGTGATCAAGAATAGAGATGGAAATGTGCTGAAAAGCGAGGAGATTGCATTGAGAAGATGGAAAGAGTACTTTGAGGGGCTGATGAATGAAGAAAACGAGAGTGAGAAGGTTGATGATGTGGGGATAGTGAATCAGGAAATGTGGACTAGCAAGGAGGACGTGAGGGCAGCTATGAGGAAAATGAAGAGATGAAAGGTGGTTGGGTCCAGATGACATACCCGTGAAGGCACAGAGGTGTTCAGCAGCAATGTCAGTATAGTTTTTAACTAAATTGTTTGACAATCTTTTAAAGTGAGAGGATGCCTGAGGAGTGGAGATGAAGCATACTGGTACCGATTTTCAAGAACAAGGGTGATGTGCAGAACCGTAGCAACTACAGAGGTATAAAGTTGATCAGCCGCAGCATGATGATATGGGAAAGAGTAATAGAAGCTAGGTTAAGAGGGAAGGTGATGATTAGCGAGCGGCAGTATGGTTTCATGCCACGAAACAGCCCTACAAATGCGATATTTGCTTTGAGAATGTTGATAGAAAGTATAGAAAAGGTCAGAAGGAGTTACATTACGTCTTTGTGGATTTAGAGAAAGCATATGACAGGGTGCCAAAAGAGGAGGTGTGGTATTGTATGAGGAAGTCGAGAGTGACAGAGAAGTATGTCAGAGTGGTGCAGGATATGTACGAGGGCAGTGTGACAGTGGTGAGGTGTGCAGTTGGAATGACGGATGAGTTCAAGGTGGAGGTGGGATTACATCAAGGATCAGCTCTGAGCCCTTTCTTGTTTGCAGTGGTGATGGGCAAGATCAGGCAGGAGTCTCTGTGGACTATGATGTTCGTGGATGACATTGTGATCTATACCGAGAATAGGACGCAGGTTGAGGAGAGCCTGGAGAGGTGGAGGTATGCACTGGAGAGAGGAGGAACAAAAGTGAGTAGGACCATGACAGAATACATATGCGTCAATGAGAGGGAAGACAGCAGAATGGTGAGGATGCAATGAGTAGAAGTGACGAAGGTAGATGACTTTAAATATTTGAGGTCAACTGTTCAAAGTAATGGGGAGTGCAGAAGAGAGGTGAAGAAGAGAGTGCAGGCAGGGTGGAGTGGGTGGAGAAGAGTGTTAGGAGTCATTTGCGACACAAAGGCACCAGCAAGAGTGAAAGGGAAGGTTTACAAGATGGTAGTGAGACCAGCTATGTTGTATGGTTTGGAGACAGTGGCACTGACAAAAAGACGGGAGGTGGAGCTGGAGGTGGCAGAGTTGAAGATGTTAATATTTTCGTTGGAAGTGAGGAAGGAGGACAGGATTAGGAATGAGTATATTAAAGGGACAGCTCAGGTTGGACGGTTTGGAGACAAAGCAAGAGAGGCAAGATTAAGATGGCTTGGACATGTGTGGAGGAGAGATGCTGGGTATATTGGGAGAAGGATGCTGAATACAGAGCTGCCAGGGAAGAGGAAAAGAAGAAGGCCAAAGAGGAGGTTTATGGATATGGTGGTGTGATAGAAGAAAATGCAGAGGACAGGAAGAGATGTAAACGGATGATCCACTGTGGTGACCCCTAACGGGAGCAGCTGAAAGTCGTAGTAGTAGTAGTAGTAGATTAGAGATACAATTAGGACACACAGCATCACATGTTTTGAATTGTGGGATGGGATCAAATACTTTGAAAAAAGATTCTCTGGGGGTAAAAACCTGTCAGAGTGTTTCAATACAAGCTGAGAAAATGTTCCTCTCAAGTGTAAAAAAAAAAAAATTAGGATGAAAGTCATGAAATTTCTGACAGCTTGCTGCTGGGCCTTTTCCTTCGGTGTTCAATGTCTGGCTATAATATCCCAGGTGTCTACACCCACAGACCACCAAACACAGAGTTAACAAAGAGATTTTATGCCCAATTCGTTTTGGATGATATGGATGTAAGAATGCATGTCAGACACAAGTGCCCAGACATTATTTCTATGAGATTTCAATCGCAGGCCATTTGACATAAAGATACCCCAACCATCAATATGTCTTCAACAAACAGGCTACCTGAAAAGCAATCCCGACACGATTCAGCTCCTGATAAAACCTTATCAATCTTAAGATTTTAAAGGCCCTTCATCCTTAAGTGACGAAGACGGTCCCCATGCCCCAATTAGAGAGTCCCTGCTTTCATCAAAACGTCATTTGAATTGTTCTAACTTAAAGTACTTAGTGTAATGCACAAACTAGGAAGATAATTAGCAAAAAAAAAAAAATGTGTTCAGTGCAACAGCATAAACAGAAACATAAGCCACGTTACCCAGCTGACCCTTGTGAGGAGTGTACAGTCTTACTTAGACAAAGAGAAAATGCACCGATGGTTTTGTGTATGTGCAATCAGTACTGACGAGTAATGCAGTGGATTGAAGCAATAGTCCTCACTGTGTACTAAATTGACAGAGAAATTAGTGTTCTACTAAAAGAGTCTTTCCCTCAGCGCCTACGCATACCAGAATGCATTGTGCTTAAGCGTCTGTATCATTGTCCACAAAATCGTCTGCGCTAGTGTTGTGGGACATAACTTCCATAATTGAACCAGTGTTGCTGAAAGAACAATATGTGTTTTTTGAACAACATGTTTAGAGTAGATTAGAGTATTAGAAACCCTGCTTGGCTGTTTATTTTTCCGGCCGCCAAATGACATCATGACATCACTTGGTGGCCGGAATAAAAACTTGGTTTCACTGCCGCTCCAGAGATGCAGAAATGATTGGGAACAACTGCAGGTGTTTTTCTTGTGCCATCCCTGTCGCAAATAGACGGGGTTGGAGTTATGGAGATAGATGAGGTTGAAAATCTGAAATTTCCCTTTAAATTTTTATCCCACTTCAGTGTGCATCTTAGTTGTCAGACGTTTCAGAGGTGTGGAATAAATGCTATTGTTGGACTTTTTTTCTTTTTAAACCATGACAATGCCAAATGCAGGTGGAAAATTCACTTTGTTGGTGGAGATGCCTGTTCAGCAGAATGGTGAGGATGCAAGGAATAGAGGTGACGAAGGTGGATGAGTTTAAATACTTGGGGTCAACTGTCCAAAGTAGGGAGTGTGGAAGAGAGGTGAAGAAGAGAGTGCAGGCAGGGTGGAGTGGAGTGGGTGGAGAAGAGTGCCAGGAGTGATTTGTGACAGAAGGGTACCAGCAAGAGTTAAAGGGAAGGTTTACCAGGTGGTTGTGAGACCAGCTATGTTATATGGTTTGGAGACAGTGGCACTGATGAAAAGACAGGAGGTGGAGCTGGAGGTGGCAAAGATGAAGATGATAAGATTTACATTGGGAGTGATGAAGAAGGACAGGATTAGGAACGAGTATATTAGAGGGACAGCTCAGGTTGGACACAAAGCAACAGAGGTAAAACTGAGATGGCTTGGACATGTGTGGAAGAGAGATGCTGGGTATATTGGGAGAAGGATGCTGAATATGGAGCTGCCAGGGGAGAGGAGAAGAGGAAGGCCAAAGAGGAGGTATATGGATGTGGTGAGAGAGGACATGCAGGTGGCTGGTGTGACAGAAGAAGATGCCGAAGACAGGAAGAGATGGAAACGGATGATCTGCTGTGGCGACCCCTAACGGGAGCAGCCGAAAGCAGTAGTAGTAGTAGTAATAGTAGGTGGCGATGTCTATACAATCCTTCCTTGAAATCAAGAGGTCGCTTTTTAATTGCTCCAACTACTCAGTTGTACTACACATGCTGCTCATATCTGGGAGCAAGAGACTCGGTTGGGAGAATGGAGGGTTCACTAGAGCTCTTGACAGTGTGTTGTACACACAACAGGAAGAAAGCGTTGGATATGACACCAGACATCTGGCACGAACAAGTCCTGTTATCACCTGGAAATAGTGTTCCATGTTGTAACACAGTACTCATCCACCCAATATTAAAAGAGAACTAGCAAAATCAAGGACTGCGAGACAACACTTGTTCCATGATGCAAGGAACACACTCCATCATTAAAAATAAAGAAGCTATACCAACCAAATAAGTCGACAAAAATACATTCGGAAAAGATTTTCCATATCAGAATCGCCAAAAGTGATAATCCGGGTTAACACACTTGTTTAAACCCTTAGAAAGCACTGGCGATGGTTTAAATCAAGTTTCGATCGGTCAAATCTTGTTCACGATCCATCTTCCTCCGCGTGCCAGCTCCCACCTTGGCCACACTGCATGTTTCCGTGTCAAAACACAATCGCCTCCTGCAAACGGCAGTTCCCAGCTCAGCTTCAGCAAACCTCCTGGTTTCCAAACATCACCATGCTGTCTTAAAAACACTCTCTACCAGGGGTGCTGCCTCGCTTCCTTTTTGACTGTCAGTCAAATGGTCAGTCTGTCATATATTCTCTTTCACACACACACACACACACACACACACACACACACACACACACACACACACACACACACACACACACACACACACACACACACACACACAGCTACCCTCGAGCAAGCTGTTGAGCTTGCCTTTGAATTTAGCTGTGCTTTCTCTCCCCCCAGATCCAAAGGGAAACTTAATGAATAATGAACAGAGCAGTGAAAGAGATGGGTGGGAGTGGAAGTAGAGTCGATGGGCAGTGAGAGTGAGAGAGGCCCTTCAGGATGGTGACACATTAGAGGGAGGGAAAGAGACACAAGCAAGTGTTTGCCGATCAGTTAGGTAGAGGAGGAGAGAGGAGGAAGAGAATTGAGAAGTGGTAGAAAAGAGGGAGAGGAGGAAGGAGGGTATCGGAGGTCTATAAACCCAAGAGGGTGCTTGGTGAAGAGACAGATTAGGCTCTGGAGATGACAAGCAGGCAAGCGGCGAGATGAGGGTTAGGAGGAAGCGGACTTGGAAAAGACGGGGGTCTCAGAGACATGGCTGGCTCCTCAGCACAGCTTCATCTATCATCCAGGCCTAGTTCTCCCTGCCAGTACAAATGTGCCTGCAGTTCACATCTCCAGTTGGCATGCAGCTTCAAAAACTCTCTTAAGCAAAAGCGCAATATAAATACATAGAGTAAAATAATGACTGTCCTCAAAACGGCACAGAGCTGTTTTTCGATCACGCACCAAAGAGGCACAACCCCTGGGGTTCGCTGTTTTCACACTTTATTTTCCCACCATATGCGGATACTTTTCACAGTGTGACATCACATGGGAGCATTGTGGGAGACCTATATACAAGTGACTCTGAAAAAGAGGTACATTGATGTGCTATTGATAGGGGTCGGACCCTCACTGTGACACCATAGCTTATGTTTGACTGGCGAAACTGTGTAACTGTAAACGCCTCCTCCTAACAGCAAGCACCACGGTGCTTTGAGTGGTGCTCGGCTATTGATCCAAAGACCATTTCTCTGCGTGATGTCCATTTCCCCTGACAGTTTTTTAATGACAGGTCCCTAAATCATTTTGCCGGAGGGTCTAATTGCGGAGGAGTCTTCTAACAATGAAATGACATGATTACAAAGCAGTGCCAGGGCAAGATTGCAAGTGATTAACTTGCGAGGACATTTTGTGGCATGCAAAAGGAACCAGTGTGCCCGCAGAGACAAAAAGGTTGTTTTTGTTTTTTTGCCTGATGTGAGATGGCTCTACGGTCTCCCTTCATATCGAGAAACACTCGGTCAATTAATCAAAGCTAAGCAGAACTGAGGGATTATGCACTTGAGTGAATCTCATTTCAGGCTGGTGGATGTGGTGGGTGTATGCGTGGGACACGCCGAGGACACAGACAAATGGCGAAGTCAGCGGGCTCTCCTGGAGCCCGGGGAGACACACACTGTATCAGCAGTGGGCAGAATGGAGAATTAGTTTGCTTTCCACAACATGCCTAATTTATATGTGCTGGACAAGCACCAAGGTTACATCCCGCTCCACCATTAAAAATCCATATACTACTCTTCCCCCTGTAGAGAATGTTAGCACTTTTAGCCCTGAGCACTTACTGAGCCAAAACAAATTACCGCTCCGAGATCAAACAACTCGTTTGTTTTCACCCCATTCTCTGAAAAACATTGTTTCCTCATTCCAGTGTATCAGAGGTCTCACTAGAGAATCACGAGCTGATCACACGCGAACAGGACAGCAAGTAAACATTACAGTTACGGATGTAAACCAAACTCCATTCTGCTGAACATTTTGGGATTTTCGCTGCTTTCGTTCATCCTGACTTTAATCAGTGAGAACATGTTAATAGATAACATGACCGTGGATGAGCCCTGAATCTGTGTCAAGTCCTGTCACATTTCAGGACGGCCTCAGTAACAATGTTCTATCCACCAATGGAAAAATAAGTTAAAAAAAAAAAAATCAAACCAAAAGCAAACATAAATTAAAAGAGAAGAAGAAATACTATTTAGAATTTTCAGTGTGCTTCTGACAAGTAACATGTCCTGTCCACAATGTACAGTATAATGTCAAGAATCAGTGTTGGGGGGGGGGGTGTCCGGGTGTCATGGTGGTCTATTCCGTTGCCTACCAACACAGGGATCACAAGTTCGAACCCCCGTGTTACTTGGTCAGGCGTCCCTACAGACACAACTGGCCGTCCGGATGTGGGTCTGTGTCCTGGTCGCTGCACTAGTGTCCCCTCTGGTCACTCGGGGTGCCTGTTCAGGGGGGAGGGGGAACAGCATGATCCTCCCACGCGCTACATCCCCCTGGCTAAACTCCTCACTGTCAGGTGAAAAGAAACGGCTGGCGACTCCACATGTATTGGAGGAGGCACGTGGTAGTCGGACGGGTACCATTGGGGAGAAAAGGGGGGGCAAATCCCCCCCCCCCAAAAAACAGCAACATAGCCGACTCGGCAGTCGAGTTAGCAAGCCGCACAGCCTTCCATGCTGACAGGACAGCAGACTCTGGCAAGATCCGCGGAGGAGGTTTGAGTATTTATGTCAATAACTCTTGGTGCAACAATATAAAGATCGTTGAAAGGCATTGCTCTGCTGATTTCGAGCTCCTTATGATTCAGTGCAGGCCTTTTTACCTGCCCAGGGAGCTAACGGTCATTACCATCGCCACTGTATACATCCCCCCACATGCTAATGCTAAGGAAGCACTTAAGCAGCTACAATGTGCCATCAGCAGACAACAGACCGAACACCCGGACAATGCCTTTATCATAGGTGGTGACTTTAATCAGGCTAACCTCAGGGCTGTCTTGCCCAAATTCCATCAGTATGTCTCCTGCCCCACTAGGGGACAAAACACCCTGGACCATCTCTATACAAACATCAGGGACTCATACAAAGCTACTCCCTGCCCTCATCTGGGGCATTCTGACCACCTCTGCCTGTTCCTGGTCCCAGCCTACAAACCCCTAATAAAACGGGTCAAGCCAGCAGTAAAGACAATCACTGTCCGGCTAGAAGGAGCAGTCTCTGAACTCCAGGACTGTTTTGAAAACAGAGACTGGAGTATTTTTGCACATTCAGCTACCCATGGCTCCCATATAGACATTAATGAACAGACATTTGCCATACTAGCCTGCATTAACTTTTGCGCTGAGAGTGTCACAACAAAAAAATCTGTCCGCACCTTTCCAAACCAGAAACCCTGGATGACCAGTGAGGTCCGGCAGCTGCTGAAAGTCCAGGATGCAGCGTTCAAGTCAGGTAACTGTGAGGCCTACAGCGCAGCCAGATCCAACCTCAAAAAGGGAATCAGAACAGCCAAACATAAATATTCCCTACGAATAGAGGACCACTTTCACAATAACTCTGATCCTCGGTGAATGTGACAAGGCATTCAGTCTATCACAGACTACAAAAGCTCCAATCGCGGTCCCACTGTCCATGATGCCTCTCTGCCAGACAAGCTAAATCATTTCTATGCCCGCTTCGACAAGGACAATACTGACCCAGCCACAAAAATCCCCAGCCACCCAGAAAACCAGGTGCTCACTCTATCAGTCGCAGAGGTCAGAGAATAACTGTGAAGAGTGAATACACAGAAGGCTGCCAGACCAGACGGCATACCGGGTTGGGTCTACCGGGAATGTGCCGACCAGCTGGCTGAGGTCTTCACACCTGTATTTAACCTCTCACTGTCCCCATCTAAAGTCCCGGCATGCTTTAAGACCACCTCTATCATTCCTGTCTCCAAGAAACCAACATCCACATGTCTGAATGACTACCGACCCATAGCACTCACCCCCATTGCCATGAAGTGCTTTGAAAGACTGGTTCTGGCTCACATTAAAAACATTACCCCCCCACATTCAACCCACATCAGTTCGCCTACCGTCCCAAAAGGTCTACTGAGGATGCCATTGCCACTGCCCTGCACGTTGCTCTGAACCACCTTGAACTTAACACATACATCCGGATGCTGTTTATAGATTACAGCTCTGCCTTCAACACTATCATCCCTGCCAAACTATCAGTCTGTTAGGTGAGGTGACCACTCCTCCTCCACCCTGACCCTCAGCACAGGTGCCGCTCAAGGCTGTGTTCTGAGCCCCCTCCTTTTCTCCCTCTTTACCCACGACTGCCTGCCAACTCACCCTTCAAATGTTAGTTAAGTTTGCAGATGACACCACAGTCATTGGCCGTATCACCAACAATGACGAGATGGCCTACAGAGACGAGATTGAGCACCTCACATCATGGTGTACTACCAACAATCTTGTCCTTAATGTGCAGAAGACAAAGGAGCCGATTGTGGAATTCAGGAGGTCTAGAAGCTGCAGCCACTCCCCCATTCACATCAATGGGGTGGAAGTGGAGCGTGTTTCCAGCTTTAAATTCCTTGGAGTCCACATCAGCGAGGACCTTTCGTGGACATTAAACACCCAGGCCCTTGTGAAAAAGGCCCAACAACGCCTGCATTTCCTGAGGAGGCTGAGGAGTGCCCGTCAACCCCCCAAAATTCTCACCAACTTCTACCACTGCACCATAGACAGCATCCTGACCATCTGCATCTCAGTGTGGTACGGCAGCTGCACCTCAGTAGACCAGAAAGCTCTGCAGCGGATCGTCAAGGCAGCCCGGCATATCACCAGTACCCAGCTCCCAGCCATAAAAGACATTTATCACAAACGCTGCCTTCGAAGGGGTCTGAGCATCAGCAGAGATCCCACCCACCCCAACCATGGACTGTTCTCCCCCCTGTGCTCTGCGAGGCGCTACAGGAGCCTCAGAGCCCGCACTACCAGGCTCAAAAACAGCTTCTTTCCACAAGCTGTTGCCCACCTGAACCTGACTACCCACTGAATGTCTGTAGATATTTTTAAATATTTTATACTCCAGCCCTCTTTTAACTTATTTTTAGCTTTTGGTCTTCATGTGTGTATATCTTGTATTGTGTTTGCTGTGTTTGTCTGTGTCTGTCTTGCACTGTTTGGTGAAGCCACAGCCCTCATTTCATTTTTAACATGTGCCTGCACATTGTTTTTAATGACAATAAATTGAATTGAATTTAAGATTAAAATGTTGAAAGTTACACCAAATCCATTCACATCTATTGCATACCCCCTATGAATAGCTTAGCAATGTTAGCTTCATGATCAGTAACTTCAAACACCATCTGACACAACTATTTACATGATATAGTATGAGGTAACAGTCACTGCTGTGCAGGCACCACCATGGAAGCCCTACCTTGATGAGGGAAAAACAACAAAAATAAATAAATAAATTTCCCCAGTGATAGAAAGGAGCAAGTTTTCAATTTCTCATATAATTGAGCATCCCCAATATATGCCACTCAAAATAAAAGGCTGCTCAAATACCTCATAATCCTATAAACACAACAGAAATGGGGGGGGGGCATTAAACAATCATGTTTCTTCACATATCTGAATAGAGCCACCTGACTTGGCTATTGTCCGTGTATTAAGCGATGACTAAACACAGGAAATAGTTTGAGTCAAAAGACACAGTTAAGAGCGATAACTCCTAACAGCCTGAGTGCACTCTCAGTGAATAATGGAACAGCCGTTAATGAAAACAAGAGGTACAATTAAAGAACTGGGTCAGGGCCTGCAAATCCAAGTATGGAAAAAGCCAACCTCCTCTGAGTCCTGATAGGTTTTGTCAGGCAAGAGAAAAATCGATGTGCTTTAGTTTTTCAGTCCAATAGCAAAATAAGAGCACAAAAAAAGAAAACTATTACTCATGAAGCCGTTTGATACCAAACAAGGATTACTCCGACAGAATATAGGGCTTTGAAGCCCAACCCTATTGAGGTCTAGCCCCATGGGCAGCTTATTATACACGGGTGGTGGTTCATAGACTAGTTACCTGACACCATGTCCTAACTGAATGCACATCAAAGTGTTTAGTCGCAGCACAACTTGGCTGTCTTCACTAGAACCATCAAGGTAGTGTGCAAAGTAAAAAACACACACACACACATATATATATATATATATATATATATATATATATTCATTCATTCATCTTCAGCCGATTCTCCGGGGCCAGGTCGTGGTGGCAGCAAGCCAAGTAGGGCACTCCAGACGTCCCTCTCCCCAGCAATGCCCTCCAGCTCCTCCTGAGGGATCCCAAGGTGTTTCTAGGCCAGATTGGACATGTAGTCCCTCCAGCGAGTTCTGGGTCTACCCCAGGGTCTCCTCCCAGTTGGCCGTGCCCGTAAAACTTTCAAAAGAAGGCACCCAGGAGGCATCCTAATTAGATGCCCGAACCACCTCAACTGGCTCCTTTCGATGCGAAGGAGCAGCGGCTCTACTCCGAGCTCCCTCCGGATGTCCGAGCTCCTCAACTTATCTCTAAGGCTGAGCCCAGACACCCTACGGAGAAAACCCATCTCAGCTGCTTGTATCCACGATCTCACCCTTTCGGTCACTACCCAAAGCTCATGACCATAGGTGAGGGTTGGAACGAAGATTGACTGGTAAATTCAGAGCTTTGCCTTCTGGCTCTGCTCCCTCTTCACAACATTCCGGTACAACGTCCGCGTTACTGCTGATGCTGCACCAACACCAATCCGCCTGTCAATCTCCTGCTCCATCCTACCCTCACTCGTGAACGAGACCCCAAGATACTTGAACGCCTTCACTTCATATATATATATAATACAATCAGCCAAAACATTAACACCTATTGCCTAATATTGTGTAGGTCCCCCTCGTGCTGCAAAAACAGCTCTAACCCGCCGACGCATGGGCTCCACAACACCTCTGAAGGTGTCCTCTGGTATCTGGCACCAAGATGTTAGCAGCAGATGCTCTAGGTGCTGTAAATTGCAAGGTGGAGCTGCCATGGATTGGACTTGTTTTTCCAGCACATCCCACAGACGCTCAATCGGATTGAGATCTGGGGAATTTGGAGGCCAAGGCAACACCTTGAACTCTTTGTCATGTTCCTCAATCTCTTCCTGAACAATTTTTGCAGTGTGGCAG
Source organism: Lampris incognitus (assembly GCF_029633865.1). Lineage (NCBI taxonomy): Eukaryota > Metazoa > Chordata > Actinopteri > Lampriformes > Lampridae > Lampris > Lampris incognitus. Next base: position 30,472,806 of record NC_079229.1, read on the forward strand.
GGTGCATTATCCTGCACTGGCATCAGGGACTACCATTGCCATGAAGGGGTGTAACTGGTCTGCAACAATGTTTAGGTAGGTGGTACATGTCAAAGTAACACCCACATGAATGCCAGGACCCAAGGTTTCCCAGCAGAACACTGTCCAGAGCATCATACTGCCTCTGCCGGCTTGCCATCTTCCCATAGTGCATCCTGGTGCCATTTCTTCCCCAGGAAAAACGACGCACATGCACCCGGCCTTCCATATGATGTAAAAGAAAACGTGATTCATCAGACCAGGCCACCTTCTTCCACTTCTCCATGATCAAGTTCTGACGCTCACATGCCCATTGTAGGCGCTTTCAGCAGTGGACAGGGGTCATCATGGGCACTCTGACTGGTCTGCAGCTACGCTGCCTCATATGCAGCAGGGTGCGATGCATTGTGTATTCTGACAACTGTCTATCATAGCCAGCGTTAACTTTTTCAGTAATTTGAGCTACAGTAGCTCTTCCATGAGATCAGATCAGATGGGCTAATCTGCGCTCCCTACGCACATGAGCTTTTGATGCCCAACACGCTGTCACAGGTCCTTGGATCATTTTTGGTAGGTACTGACCACTGCATACAGGGAACATCCCACAAGACCTGCCATTTTGGAGATGCTCTGACCCAGTAATCTGGCCATCACAATTTGGCCTTTGTTAAGAGGTCACTCAGATCCTTACGCTTGCCGATTTTCCTGCTTCCAACACTTGAACTTAAAGAACTTACTGTTCACTTGATGCCTAATACATCCCACCCCTTGACAGGTACCATTGTAATGAGATAATCCATGTTATTCACTTAACTGTCTGTGGTTTTAATGTTTTGGCTGATGGTGTATATATAAAGCTTAATCAGGATGCCCCCTACCTGATCCACTCAAGATCACGGTTTTTTTTTTCCATAGCAGTATGGCGGGCATTAAAAAAATAGAGAAAAGGCGTCTATCAATCTGTGTAGGAAAAGAGGCGCTTGGCCTGGCATTTTGATGCATGGAGCTGGTTTTTGTGCTTGATTCTCACTTGCTACACATGCATTCAGGACGAAAGGTGTTAAAAGGGCATTGTGTTCATGCCTTTTTGGTCAAGTCTTCATTCCACATAGCCTTGAAAGGAATTGTAGGTGCAATGCAGTGCAGAAAGAGGAGACTCTATTCATTGGTTTGAAATGACCTTGAAATTCTCTCTCATTTACAGTGATCAGTCAGGCTCCAATGCACTCATTCCCATCCTACCTTAAGGCTTTACTGAGAGGTCAAGGGTCGCTCAGCAGGACATCATTATTCTCCCCTTAGAAATGCTAGGGTAACCTTGATTGGAGTGTCTTTCAGCTATGGAAGAATAACAATTATTGCTTGCGGGGCAAGATATTTTTTTTCTTTTTCCTTCCTTTCGTTTCCTGTCCTTTCCCTCCATTGGGCAGTGGATTTTTTTCCACACCTTGTTAATATCCAATTTGGATAGCCTCCGTAAATGTAGATGCCACGTGAATGGCAGTTTTTCTTAGTGTTAAAATAAAGTGCTGTAGATATATGTCAATATTTTTATCAAGGTAGAAATCAAGACTGTTCTAAGAATGCAAATTGAATATCTACATGACTATGTGCAAAGACGGTCTATTAAAATGTATAACAATGTGTCTGTGTCACCTAAGAAATTAGCTGTTGGCCTAAGTTGATTACAACCATTTTGGATATTATGTGTCGCCAAATGTTGTATGTGAGGCAATACTATTTCATACAGTTAATTTGTAAGTTTGTTACACTTCACTTTCGTCATTTAATTTAGAGTATAACAGCTAGTAATAACTGTTTTACCACTGTTCAAAAATATATCCTTTGTGTTTCCTGAATTTACTTTTCTTCTTTTTTTATGGTCATTTGCATGAGCTACCTTTGACCCTTGGGATCTTAAAGCCCAGTTGCATTAAGTTCCTTTCATCATATCTGAAAATCTTACCGGAATACTTTTCATGTCTTGAAAAATTATTGAACGCAACTCAAGGTAGAGGATTTCATTTCACGGTTTATCTAAGGGCAAGAAACTCGCATATTACTTATCCGCCGTGGACGAGCATTTCCGTGGCAGCAGGTGAGTTTCCAGGCATGGATTCTTGCTTACATGTGAGAAAACGGTGATCTGTTTACAGCCAGGTGATAACATTAGGTCAGTATTTCTCAAATGTGCGTGCTCTACAGGCTAATGTTGCGAGATCTCACCCGCTGTGTGCTCTTGCCTCTGGCGGTGCCCTGGGGAGTCCTGACTTTCCCTGCACAAATATCACACTATAGACCCTTAATAACCATTGAGGTTACACACGGTCATTTAGAAAAGCCATATCCAGTTTATTTATTTGTATTTTTGCTTATTTATTAGAAAGCGAAACGTACTCTTCCAAAAGGACACAGAACATTTAAACATATTATTGTGTTTAGTAAGCAAAAGGTTAATAGTTAGTTCTTAGTCGACAAAATTATGAACTATTTTTGGACCGTATCTTCTATCCCAGACGGACCTCTACACAGACAAACACTAGGCCCCTCCATTCGCCTCCCCATTCTGGACGGTTTCTGTTGTTATAGTTTTGAATTCAGTCATTCTGAACACCATAGCCCGACACAGGGTGATAATAATGAGAAGCAACGAGAATTCAAATAGTCAATTACTGATATTGTCTATTTGAGATAATCTCCACTGAGCTCAGTTAAAGGGAAGGTTTACCATTTTGCAAGATACACTCTGGAACTCAATGTGGGAACCCTTGGTAGTTAACAGACCCCTTTTGGGGAACCGCCATTAAGTAATTTCTTGATGAATGATTAACTACAGGTAACGATTTTTGTTTTTCAGATGATCAGAGTCTGTTGAGTTCCTTTAAATCCAAACTTAAAACTCATCATTTTGCCTTAACCTACAATTAGTTCTTTTTAATTTGAGTACTTCATGACCTGTACAGCATGGTGGGTCAGTTTCCGTCTCAATGAATTTACCAAGCACTGTTCTGCTGACCAAATTATAGAGTATTGATTACTGCAAACTGTTCTCTTCGCTCACATCTTCTCTCTCTTTCTCCGAATGATGTCTTCTCCTTTCTCTTCTTCTGTGTATGTGAATGGTGTCATGCGAGTCTCCCGCATGAGCACGTGCAGTCTCTGTCCTCCATCCAGGTCTCCATGGTGACGGTGGTCACCACGTGGAGACTGCTTGGCATCCTCCTGATCACATTTTTTTATATATCTTATAATTCCATATCCTGTTTCAATGTTGCATCCTTCTCTCACTCCAATGTATGACTGGGGTTTTTTTTTGTCTCTTCTCCCATGTGTGTGAACGGTGTGATGTGAGTCTCCTCTGTGTGCATGTGCAGTCTGTCCTCCTGTCAGGTCTACATGGTGATGGTGGTCGTGTGGCTCAGGTCCTGGGCTGTTCCGGTGGCGTCTGGACACTGCTTGGCATCCTGCTCATCCTATTCTTCATATATTTTATAATTCCATTATAATTCTGTTATCCTCTTTCAATGTTGTATTGTGTAAATTGTGTACACACAACATCCATCGTGTGTCTGTCCGTCTTGGGAGAGAGATCCCTCCCCTGGAGGTTTTTTCCTATTTTTTTCTCCCTGTTAAAGGTTTTTTTTTTTGTAGGGAGTTGTTACTCATCTGAACCAAGGGTCTAAGGACAGCATGTTTTATTGCTGTAAAGCCCCCCTGGGGCAAATTTGTAATAATGGGCTATACACATATATTTGATTTGACTAACTAGAGGTAATGATTTTTGTTTTCCCTTTTTATTCTGAATGGAAATTTAGGAATGTTGTGTGGTGACTTCCCAGAACCCCAGCTTGGGGGATGGGGAGTAACTTTAGCAGGCCAGGACATATAATGTTGTCTTGTTGAACAAGCTCTTTTGAGCTACCTAGGGACTTTCCCTGTTGTATCCCAGAACGATGGAAATATATCAGGTATCCAAATAGATATCCAAAAAAAACCTTGACAGTCATCTGTGTCTGGTAATACATCAAGATGGATTGACTTGTGAGATTATCCACCCGTGGTACTTAATCTGTTTTGTTAGGGATGAAATTTAACCAACGGCCATTGTCATTGATGACAGGACCTACCTTCTACAAAAAAAAAAAAAAAGAAAGAAAAAGATTTCTGTAGCTCACTTACAATTGCCAGTTGTTTTTGCTCTTTGTGACTTTGTACAGTTTTTGAATCATTGAGGTGATCAATACAGGGCCCGAATACTGCAGCTGCAAGTGAAACCCAAGTTGGGACTCGAGTATCAGTGTGGGCGCAGTAACCACAAAGTCAATGGATCATCCATAATAATAGCTGAATGAGAGACGGCATGTCGGAAGATGTTTAACATCCGAGATGCTATGGGGACTTCTAAAGTTAGAGCTTGTAACTGTTTTTGCCCATTTATATGTTTAATTCTAATAGATAAATAGAAAGATAAATGATAGACTGTTTACTGTGCTTTACACTATCCAATTTGAATTTGCTACTAACACATAGAATACACCCTGCACAAATTCCTGTTTGAAATCTAATAATGTATTTCTTGCTCATTTTAGAATGGCTATATTAATATGACAGTCGTAACACTGAGGAATGATGTTTCACTGGCGTGAAGGTTAAAGAAGAGAGATGCTTATAAGTTAATTGTACATACAAAATAGATGAATGGATGAGATACACTGATGAGCCAAAACATCATGAGCACCTGCCTAATATGTTGTTGGTCCTCCATGTACCCGCTGAGGCATGGACTCTACAAGACCCCTGAAGGTGTTCTCTGGTATCTGGCACCAACACGTTAGCAGCAGATCTTTCAAGTCCCGTAAGTTGTGACGTGGAGCTGCTGGGGATCGGACTTGTCGGTCCAGCAGATCCCATACATGCTCAATCGGATTGAGATCTAGAGAATTTGGAGGCCAGGGCAGCACCTTGAATCTTCTTTGAGAATCTTTAAGAATTCATCTTGTTCCTCAAACCATTCCTGAACAATGTGTGCAGTGTGGCAGGGTGCATTATCCTGCTGAAAGAGGCCACTGCCATCAAGGAATACAACTGCCGTGTAGGCGTTTACCTGCCTGGTCTACAATGATGTGTAGGTAGGTGGCACATGTCAAATTAACGTCCACGTGAACAGCCGGACCCAGGGCTTCCCAGCAATATTTTGCCCAGAGCATCACACTCCATCCACCGGCTTGTCGTCTTCTCACAGTGCATCCTGGTGCCATCACTTCACTTCCCCAGGTAAACTATGCACACGTACACGGCCATCCATATGATCTGAAAGAAAATGGGACTCATCGGACCAGGCAACCTTCTTCCATTGCTCCAAGGTACAGTTCCAACGCCTGCACACCCATTCTAGGAGCTTTCAACGGTGGACAGGGGTCATCATGGGCACTCTGACCGGTCTCCAGCTATGCAGCCCCATACACAACAGGGTGCAATGCACGGTGTTGTGACACATTCCTTCCATAACCATCATTAAAATTTTCTGTAACTTGTGCCACAGTAGACCTTCTATCGGTTCGGTCCAGGTGGTATAGGGATAGCCTTTGTTGCCCCCGCACATCGAGGTAGGTACTCACCACTGCTGACCAGGATCACCCCGCAAGCCTTGCTGTTTCAGAGATACTCCGAACTAGTCATCTGGCCATAACAACCTGGCCCTTGTCAAAGTCACTCAGGTCTTTACTCCTGCCCATTTCTCCGGCACCCAACACGTCTAGACAGATGCATACATGCATATATGTTGAACACAAAGCAAAATATCTTTCCTGAGTGTTTTCTCTGGATACACACTAGTGAATCGTCTCTTTTTTTAAATTTATTTCTGATTTCTCCCAATTTAGTGGCCAATCGATCCCTATTTTAATTCAAACACCCACCCTCGTACTGCATGCGTTCGCCAACTGCATCTCTCCGGCCGGCAGTCTCGAAGGAGACCGCCTCCCCACTTTCGTGACAAGGCGACTCCAGGCCGAACCACCGTTTTTTACCGACACACACAGAGACGCATTCACGTGACGAACACAAGCCGACTCCGCCCCCCTCTCGAAGACAGCGTTGCCAATGATTGCTGCTTCATCGAGTCCGGCCATAGTCGGATCTGACGAGACCGGGGCGCGAACCCCAGTCCCCAGTGGGCAACTGCATCGACACAAAGCCGATGCTTAGACTGCTACACCACCGCGGACCCGTGAATTGTGGAAACATGGCATAGATCAACAAAAATAGACACTGATTTTAAGGAGCACCACCAGCTGTCAAAGGGCTACAACTCAGATCATAGTCATTGTGTTAACCATTAAAGAGACATTTTCATTCACTAAATGTTTTTTCTATTTCTTTTTTCCCTGAAAAACAGAGGAAATATATTTTTCTCCCCAAATTAACACATCCCTTGTGTTTACAAGCCCTGGCAATTTTGCAGAAGATATTCACTTAGAAAAAAAAGCAGTCTGTTTTTTAAGAGTTGTGTGCCAAAACAAGGAATTGGTACAATATGAACTGACGGCTGAAATGTCAGTCGTTTTTTTCCCCCCTAGAATTTCAGCATGACGGTATGATCATGAAATTCCAGGCACCGATCAGAATAATGTGCTTCTACCACTGAAGTTCCCGTCAGTCTCTGTTTCAGCTTGTGCTCCACATGCTGCTCCAAACCAATATGAACAGTAATAGCTCCGAAGATCAGTTCCAATATCCTCCACAAACTCCCTGCTTATTAAAGAGTTATTCAAAGACATCGCTGGCTCACATACAAGTAAAATTTAGTGGTGGATTTAATAATGTTTCTCTCATTATGCTGGGGTCTCAAACATCGGATGAAACAGGTAGTGACAAGCACACTTTCTAAGGCAACATCTAAATGTCTGAAAAGGATTTGCCGAGGAGATTACTAGAATAGCGCCTGAAGTCTAAAGTGAGTTGTTAGCTGAACATCTACCTTGTCAGATGCCATTCGCATGAGGAGGGGGGCAATCTACCGCGGCACCTGTGTCGCTCAACTTGGCTTAGTCTCAGAGACTCTGAGGTCTCCAGACATCAAGTTATGATGCTGAAGTTGATCACACACATAATCTCAAACAGTGCATCTGTATAAATGAGAAAATAATAGAAGGCACACTGCTCCTTTCCATTATACATTGCACAAATGTGCTACTGCCAGTCTGCATAGACCGTCAGCCTGTAAAGAGGACTTTGGCGCCTGAGCTGAATCAGCAGTAATATTCTTGTGTATTCAATCAGAGAAACCTCCGATGGAATTCAAATCGGTACTTTCAGCACAACGCTGGAAACCTGATGACAATCTGAATCAAATAAACAAAGCAAAATGATTTCATAGGACATGATTACTATTCAGTACTCTAAGATGCCTGTAGGCAGACACACAGATATAGAAAGCATCTGCTAATTAGTGATTCCTGTAAGTCACTTTGGATAAAAGATGAGAAATTACAAATTGAATCTAGACGATGTGTACTGTAGTGGTTGTTGGGTAACAAGACTAAGAAAAAAAAAACCCTAAAGCTTCTTTCTCTCTTTTTGTCTTCATTCTTTGTTGTTCTCAGCAGGAATATGCAAGACGCCCTCCTGCTGAGAAGTGAGACTGATCACACATGTCGCAAGCATCTTGATCCCCATGCAAGTCTCACATAACTCTTCTTCAGGGGACGGCACTCATTACGCTCTCTTGTCACACTAAAACTACGCTGAGAACACTCAGGGCACACATGACTATATACATGTATTTGTGTGTGTATATATAAGTGTGTTTAGGGCTGCATGCAAGATGTCATTACTGCAGTGTTTTTTGGTGTCGTCGTGTGGAGTGCGGGGTGGTGTGTCGAGGGTGTCTGGCTGGGTAAGCTGGCGTTGGATCGGCCGGGGAAGCCTGGTCTACTGCGTCCGGTGGGCCCAGGGACCAAGGCCCTGCCTGGAGCTAAGCCTGAGGAGGAAACACCTGACAGGACCGGAAGCAAGGCAGGCTAAGCTAAATGTTAGCCCATGCAGACTGGCAGTTCCGACAGTCATCCTGGTGTTCACTCTCTTGGACAGTGACTATATATATATGTGTGTGTGTGTGTATATATATATATATATACATATATGTGTGTGTGTGTGTGTGTATGTATGTATGTATATATGTATGTATGTATGTATGTATGTATGTATGTATGTATGTATGTATGTTGGATATATGTTTGTTGTAGTTTGGATAGATGTGTTCTTGTAGTTTGGATATGTGTTTTTGTATTTGTGTTGCACTACTGTGGGCTGGGGGAAACGATATTTCGTTTCATTTCACGTACAGTCCATTTCACGTACACAAGTGCATGAAATCAAACAACAACGCTCCCGATTCCTTTTTCTCCATGCGCAACAGCCTTGTAACCTTAAAGTCAAACTAATTAATAAGAGAAATGTGAAAACACTGTCCCATCATCAAACTGGAGATCACTCGAGCTTTGGCTTGGTTTGATTTCTCAATCTTCTCACTCTTTCCCCAGATAAGATCCCCCAAGGCCAGTAGTTCATGGAGAGGTAGCATGGTTTAACCATGATTACCACAGACGAAAAACATTCCTTAATGTCAGACAAGTGTATGTCGGCTTGAATATGGCCCTGTTGGGCTTAAGGCATTAGTCCATGTTTGACGCTGTTGGCTATGTCTTGCAAATATAAACTTGTAAGTCTTAAAAGGGAAAACTTCTAATCCTTTAAACTCCTGCCCATACCTTTACAGGTCAAGGTTTTATAACAAATTTAGCATTGCTACACTTTGCCATTTCCAAATAATTTATTTTATTTCACTGTTTTCAAGGTATCAAGCATCCCACCATGGCATACTAATGAGGTTGCTCCTTCACACATCTGAAGGTATTTAAGGGAAAACCTGAAGGAAAGTACAAACTCAGTTTGCTGTTCAGATTGCTTTGAGACCGACATCCACCAACTTGGAATAGTGAATGAAATTGAAATAACTCTTTTGACTAAAAGTTAGTGAAGAACTTCCTCCTCCACTCATCAGTGAGGGAAATAAAATAAAAAACCTATCATCGAATAAGAGCAATGTTTGGAGCAGAAGGAAATAGCCCAATGAATATTTCAGAGCCATCAGCTTCTTAGTGAGGGCCAGTTGTCACTGTTCAGGAATAATATTAAATCCAACGGGGATGAAGTGGGGGTGGGGGAGTACTTTTGATAGTTTGGGCGAGTCATTTCCCAGCTTTACATGTGGTCAATTTCCTCAGTGCTAATCTTTGCGAGACAGAGCCGGGATTAGAGAATCAGCAGCGTATCAACCAGGTAATCCAGCTTGTGTATCTCACTGGCAAAGGTCAGGCGTGTCAGCGTCTGTAACTAAATATGGTCGCCGGCCGACATGTCACAGTATGATGGCGAAAATCCAGATGGATAAACCTCTCACCTCCTCTGACACTAGCATGGCAACCCCAGCCATTGCACACCCAAATCCACATGGCCAGTCAACCCAGTAGATTTGCCATTACCCTGACGGCACCCGCACAAATGATGACGTCTCCATTTACCACCTTTAAATTTCCAGGCACCGTTGCCCCTTGGACATAAATCTGAACATAAGTGCTCCTCACACAAGGGCTATAAACATTTAATAACGTACATATAATCAATGTGAGAGTTTATGAGGTCAATAGCTGCTCTTGCCACTCAAGAGCCCGAAGAAAAGCCCGGCCAGCATTTCTTCTCTGAACACAGATTCCTGGAAAACAAATAGGGTCCTTTTCCCATGCTTTTACAGAGATCACAAAAGCATCTCACTACAGGGTCAGCATGAAGTCTCACCAACAGACAACATGCTTCACCCCCCCCCCTCTCCGCCACCTACACCAGGATTAGATGTAGACGGAGTTGCCTGGGTGTACCAGACGTCCAGCATTATACAAGCTATCTACAGATGCTGGTCCAGTTCAAAACCAGCTAAACATCTTCATTTGTGAGAGCCCATGCCACGGGGAGTTGCCTTCACGCCCAGCCCAATCAATACTGCCTACCCAGAGCACCCTGCAGTGCACTGACCTGCAGAAGTGGAGGCGTTTACCTCTCAGGTTAATATAGAAACTGAAATGAATACTTCCCTCCACCGAGCTCCGGCCACAGCTCTTAGCAAGCCTGTTGCCCGTCCAACACCCTTTCGCTCATGAAAGCAGGATCTTCACAGCAAAGAATAAACAAAGACGGGGCCCTACCTGCTGGTGCTGTGTGAAAACTCTATCTTTATCGCTGCTGAGAGCGAGACGTCCCATTCAGAGAAACATCACCTTCAACTGCAGATCTGTTGGGATTCGACAGGTCGGTGAAGGTCTTCAACTAGCTAAGGAATAAATCACTGAATAAACTGATAATGCCTCATCATAGCCAAGCCCAATTAAGCATGTATAAATCATTCATAAGCAACTTACAAGTGCCTTATAAAGCAGTATTACCCGATAAATACTTAATGAGATGTCTATAGATGCTTATGACTACATTAATAAACATGGCTCATTAATAACAAATTCTTTGTTATTAAAGGCATTTATTTATGTTGGCACATGTTCTCATGAATGCCTATTAGACTGCTTATGAATACATTAATAAATATGAAAAATGATGACTTCCATTGTTTGAGGGCATTATAAGTGTTAGCCCTTGAACACACAAAAAACACATTAGACCATCTATACACCTTATTTGGGGAACTAATAAAGAAAATGGAAAATTCTTTAGCTTCAATTATTGCATCCATCTATTATCCAAACAACCTATCCTACACAGGGTCGTAGGGATGCTGAAGCATACCCCAGCAGTCATTGGGCGGCAGGTGGGCAGACGCCCTCGACAGGCCGCCAGTCCATCACAGGACCCACACACACACACTAACACATATATATTCACACCTAGGGACAATTTAATATGGCTGATTCACCTGACCTACATGTCTTTGGACTGTGGGAGGAAACCGGAGCCCCCCGGAGGAAACCCATGCAGACACGGGGAGAACATGCAAACTCCACATGGAGGATGACCCCCAAGGTTGGACTACCCCGGGGCTCGAACCCAAGACCTTCTTGCTGTAAGGGGACTGCGCTAACTACTGCGCCACCGTGCCGCCATTATTATTTACGATTACGGTTTATAATTGTTTGTAAATACTATATTAACAGGTGAAAAAGATGAACCTTCTCATATATATATATATATATATATATATATATATATATATATATTAGAACAAAAAACAAGGCTAAGTTGTCACCCAATCTAACTTAAAACCTTCAAAATAAAACCTTCGAAATAGTGAAACATACAAACATTTACTGGTTTTTAAGCCCTGAAATGGTCTTCAGGCCAATTGTCGCAGAGGGGACCACCATTTTATCCACTAAAACATCTCTTAAATTTAGTTTTAGGTTATATGAAGGCGTTATTAACCTTGAAGGATCATATTCAGTTCATAAGTACCAACAATTATAATGCCCCCATAAATGATAATTCATCAGTAGTCATATTCATCAAGTAAACCTACCTTATGAAGCACACACTGCTTTGTTATCATTCATAAATACTTGATAAATACTGTGGGGGCCATTATAAAATGTTTCTAATAAATTATATATTAGTTTTTCAAAAATGGAGTTTACAAAATTAATTTCAAAGCAGGCTTCGAATGATCTCATTTCAGAGGGAGACTACACCATGGAGGTTAAATATTGATGCCTGAGCATTTGCCAGCACCATCCCTCCCGGAATAATAATTATATCAGGCAATAACCCCAGATTTGAATACAAACTGTCTAGTCGATTCTCGAGAGTCACCAAAGCACTGTCTGCTGCAAACATGTCCCACCGGTGGAAATCGCATTCAAATTAGAGATTTGTCACATAATAACCGAGCACTCCATCACTTTCCCCCCAAACAATGTAGTGAGAGGTGGCGGGCAAGCGGAGTCAATCTGAATCCACTCGGCTAATAGAGCCTTTGCTATGTGAGGGCAACATCTTAATCTCTTACCTCATTAGGCTGTATAATGTGCAATGATATTCTTGCTCGAGCCGCAGAAGCAGAAGCAGGGTGTGTTGACTTTGGAGTCCAATGTTCCTGCCGGTAACGGCAATGATAAATCACACATGAGCGCCGGTGCCCTTGGTATGAGTGTGTGTGTGTGTGTGTGTGTGTGTGTGTGTGTGTGTGTGGGAAACAACACAAAATGTGTCGAGGACCAAGCACTTCTACGGGGGGTTGCTGTTAATACCTTGGTAATCCCTCCTTATCAACTTAGGGGTATAAATCACGTAAAGGGATTGCCATGTTATAAATGATTTCCAACATGTCTGGTTCAGTGTAGACCTGGCACTATAATTTAAGATATCCTGGCTGCCACTCTCACCCAGGGGGTCTGGCAGTGAGTAGACATAGAGGGGGGGGGGTATATAGTGCTTTGCACAAGGGCACTTCAGGAGTATGCATGGATGTTGAACCTCAGACTTATTAGTCACGGGACAGATTTACTCCCCTAAAGGAAACACTCAAATGCCCCTCCCCGCTTTTTGACAGAGCTACATTAAATCTGTGATTTTACAGCGCTGCACACTCACGGTCATACGGGATTTAGCAAGTAAATATTAGATTAAGACAGACAGAAGCATCTTGTAGTTTTAAGGTTTGATGTAATAGCATACGATATCAGCTAACACACACACACACACACATACATATGTATATATACATACATACATACATATATACTTTTATATCACGAGAATATTTAATCCGCTCTATCATGCGTACTTCTTACTTTGCATTGCTGTAAGCACTGAATATACTGTTTCAACAAAATATGAAGTGTAAGCGTCAAAGAGAGTTAACTGTTAAGCCGCGTATTCATTTTAGCCCTTGGCTGGTTGGTCCAGTTAAATCGAATAATGAGGGCTCATAATCCTAAATCAGAACACCACGTCAACTAGAAACAGATGATGTAGTATCTCAACACACAGTTCATAGTCCTTTGCAGAGTCTATAGTTCAGAGCCCGTTTCGTGGTTTTCTTTCTGTCCTAACGTGGAATCATTTCCCACTAAAATGCAATTCATGTCACAAACTATAGGTGCCCCTGTTTGTTGTATAACAACAATTCTTCCCGGGGTATGGAAGTGCTCATCCAATATGATGCATCACAAAAGCAAAACGGGTTTTCTCATCGATCTAACCCCACGGGGGCTTCAAATTGTTCTACCAACAGCACATAAAGAAAAAAACGGGAGCAGAAACACGTCTGCACGAGGCTCTCCGTCCACCCACCTCAACCGCAGAGCTCCCTTAATATATCCCTGGGTCTATAATAAACCATCTATCTGTCTCCTCTCTTTGCTAGACTAAATAGGATACTCCAGACTACTAAGTCCAGACAACTTACATCCTCCCTTCCCGTGCTGCCAAAAAGTCTCCCAGGGGCACCGCCTGCTCCAGAAATTTCTGTAAGAATGTCTAACGCTTCTGCTCTGTCAGGCTCACTGATCTTCTGCAGGACTGGCCCTGAGCAGATAAGGCAGACGGACAATGAGCACATCCACCTGGCACAGCGAGATGCTCCCTCACCTCGGCCCTCGGTTAGAGGCGCTGCACGTGTGAATCTCTCCCGGCCTGCTAGCATGACGAGGTGCCTTGCTTTCAATGGACTCTGGCTGAGACAGTAGAAGGCCAAGAACAATAACCACTTCTTGTGGCTACAGTATGCACGTTATGATCAAGTTTCATACGGCACAAAAGAAAAACACAAAGCACACAACATGGTTACACTGTGACTTACTGGTCTGCATGGCTGTGTCACAAAAATAGCATCCTGGGTTTGATCCAGGTCAATCACACTGTATGGATCTGCATGTTCTCCACCTTCAATTTGATATCTTCAGAATGATCTGGCTTTCTCCCAGAGTCAAAAGACATGCAAGCAGGTGTCCGGGTGGCGTGGTGGTCTATTCAGTTACCTACCAACATGGGGATCGCCGGTTTGAATCCCCGTGTTGCCTCCGGCTTGGTCGGCCGTCCCTACAGACACAATTGCCCGTGTCTGCAGGTGGGAAGCCGGATGTGGGTGTGTCCCGGTTGCTGCACTAACACCTCCTCTGGTCGGTCGGGGCGCCTGTTTGGGGGAGAGGGGGAACTGGGGGGGATAGCGTGATCCTCCCACGTGTTACATCCCCCTGGTGAAACTCCTCACTGTCAAGTGAAAAGAAGCGGCTGGCGACTCCACATGTATCAGAGGAGGCATGTGGTAGTCTGCAGCCCTCCCCAGATGGGAAGAGGGGGTGGAGCAGAGACCGGGATGGCTCGGGAGAGTGGGGTAATTGGCCAAGTACAATTGGGACAAAAGGGGGGAGGGGGAAAGACATGCAAGCATCCAGGGAATCTCCCTGCCTTCTACACAGTGTTTGCTGGGATATACTCCACCCCCATCCCAAACCTGAACTGGCTTATATAAATCTAGAAAATAAAGATTGAAAAGACATCACTTCCTAGTCTTATGAGAAAAAAAAAGTCATGGATGAAACCAAGGTCCGGGCCTCTACCATTCATGGCTCACACTTTGATCATAACCTTCTCATAGTCAACACAATGCCATTTGCTTGATTTCCAGATGAACCAGTGCAGTGCTTTTTCCTTCACTGCAATTCTCTTGAGGACTCCGACTTTGCCTCAGCAAGCCACAACTGGTGTGAGGAAGCTCCTATAGCATCATCAAGCATAATCTCAATGACCGTGTGTGTGCATGTGTGTGTGTGTGTGTGTGTTTTGTGTGCTTCTCAATATTCCCGAGGCTGAAAATGAAAAATTAGCTACCTGCTTGCTCATTTATGCACGTACATATGTGATTACGCGTGCAAGCACAACATACACATTTCAAACGGTTTTACACGGTGAAAACGGCTGCCAACACACATTTTCCTGGAGTGCACATTAAATCAGCAATGATGGCAGGGCTCTTTTTAATTGACTTGAACGTCTGACACTGTATTAATTTGCGCTTTTGCCATTCCATTTTCTTCAGTCCTGGAGGATTTGGTCTTCAGCTATACTGTTATAAAAAGTGTTGCCCACTTCGTAAATCACACCAGATGGCCCACGACGCGATACAAGGAGAAGGTAATCTGGATTTATGTCCTTGGGCATATGCTGAGTGACTGGTGCATCTGCTCTAATGAAAACAGGACCTATCTTAACGAAAGCAGGAACTTTGTGCTAAGATAGCTCAGCTTTTATGTAGAGGAGAGCTTTACAAACGGCATCATAATGGTTGATCCTACCGATATCAGCTTAGTTTGGTCTAGCATCCCTAAATAGCACTGGAGAATCCATTGTGCGCCCCGTACTGCTTCTCTGAAATTGTGCCATTGTGCATTCCCAGAGTTTCTCGTGCCGCTGCCGTCCTGATATTGCATGGGATCCATTGCCAGAATATGTTGTATGTTAAGAGTTTGTTTTTGTTTTTTTCCAAGCATGGTTTCCAGCCTTTCAGATCAGGTTGAGCTAATGAACACTCAACTGCTGGTCATGAATAAGCAGCTGAGAGAAGCCGTTAAAGGAGGAAGGATGCAAGGTGAGGAGGGAAATAAAAACAGGAGTTTAGAAGAGTTCTGAATACACAAACAACCTCCGTCAGCCTGAATAAGTCATGTAACCTTGTTGTTGGCCTTAACTTCCTATTTCCACCTAAACTGAGCAAAAAATTTGCTAATGAAGTGAGATAATCGCGTTGGTTTGCAATGCAGCGCCACTTTCAGGGACGTATTTCGAAACACCACATGGTATCTTTGTTGACATTACCTTACAATTGCACAAATTTTCTGGGTGCAAATGTCAAAATGTTTAATACAGAGATAAAGCCAATTGTGTCACACGCACCGTCTGTCTGTATGTATGCCTGTCTGTCTATATTATTTCTTTTTGGTGGTGGTGGTGGCGGTGGGTTTCGCCTTTTCTCCCCAATTGTACCCGGCCAATTATCCCAGTCTTCCGAGCCATCCCGGTTGCTGCTCCACCCTCTCTGCCAATCCGGGGAGGGGTGCAGACTACTACATGCCTCCTCCGATACATGTGGGGTCATCAGCTGCTTCTTTTCACCTGGCAGTGAGGAGTTTCGCCAGGGGGACATCGCGGGTCGGAGGATCATGCTACCCCCCCCCCCCCCGTACAGGCACCCCGACCGACCAGAGCTAATGCACTAGCAGCTAGTTGCTGCAGACCGGGACACATACCCACATCCGGCTTCCCACCTGCAAACATGGCCAATTGTCTCTGTAGGGACGCCTGACCAAGCCGGAGGTAACGCGAGGATTCGAACTGGCGATCCCCGTGTTGGTAGGCAACAGAATAGATCGCTACACTACCCGGATGCCATCTATATTATTTCAACAAATATGTGGTGTGCCTAAGTGGCTGTTATTGTTACATTATCATCATTATGTTCTCATTTGTATAGAATACTTGATTGGTTGACTTGTTACAATGATATATAGTATATTTCCAGCCTGGCAAGGACTGTAGGTTTTCTTTGGTTCAAGTCTCCTCAAACTGTCAAATGCATGAGTCTCATCCATTCCAAGGTAATAGACAGGCATGCTACTGATCAAGCATGTCAAAGGTGTGTTTTCCCGAGTTAGACAAAGGGTGTTTCTACTAGGGGAGTGAGGTTTAAACTGATTTATTCAACTCTTGTCACATAGGCATTGCTCATGTTCTCTCTCCCTCTGCAAAGTTGCAATTTGATATGACAACCGTAGCACATAATCCTTGCATGGAGATGACAGAGCCAGCATAAATCACGTCACATTGTCTATGAAACAGGGAGTGAATCGGTAGCTTCCCAACGAGATTCTCACAGCACAACGGCATGTTCCAAAGCAAACTGACAGCTATACACCCGCTCTGATGCCATTCATTTGCAATGACCACTTGGGCTCTATAGAGAGAACCTTCATCTTTCATTTTGCATGGCACTGTCACTACAATGCTGGCAAATTCAGGTCATTCAATAAGGTGGGACACTCCTCCATACCTGTCTGCTATCAAACTTTTTCACTGCTGAGCATTTTTTTTCTCTCTATAGACTCGATTCTCAAAAACAACCACTCCGTCTATTGTAGCTTTGACAACTGTAAACATCCGGGGAGCGATCTTTTCTGTGGTGACTGTACGTCAGTGAAAATACATGTTACCGACTAAATGAAAGACCTAATTGGTCCATTGTTCACGATATACAACCCTATTTGACATTTATGATGGCTGATAATTGCACCTTTACGTTTTAAAATCATCCAGCTGTAGCCAGCCAAACACGTATCTCCCAGTGAAGAATCGTTGTTGTCAAATTGGAAGCGGTTGTTTGGAGACGATGAAAATGCAAATCTTGAATAATTATTCAAGCTTTGCATTTGCAGGTGGCTTTTACAAAGAGGCGACAAGCGAGTTTCTTGTTTTATCCAATTGTCTTTTGCTGGAAGCTTGAGTTTCTTGACTACATGGTTGTTAAATCATTAAGATCCCAACAGTTGGGCGTCCGGATAACATGGCGGTCTATTCCGTTGCCTACCAACACGGGGATCGCCGGATCAAATCCCCGTGTTACCTCCGGCTTGGTCAATGTCCCTACAGACACAACTGGCTGTGTCTGAGGGTAGGCAGCCAAATGTGGGTATGTGTCCTGGTCGCTGCACTAGCGCCTCCTCTGGTCGGTTGGGATGCCTGTTCTGGGGGAGGGGGAACTGGGGGGAATAGCGTGATCCTCCCATGCGCTATGCCCCCCTGGTGAAACTCCTCACTGTCAGGTAAAAAGAAGCGGCTGGCGACTCCACATGTATCAGAGGAGACGTGGTAGTCTGCAGCCCTCCCCAGATCAGCAGTGGGGGTGGAGCAGTGACCGGGATGGCTCGGAAGATTGGGGTAATTGGCCAAGTACAATAGGGGAGAACAAGGGGGGGGTGAACCCCCCCCCCCAAAAAAAAGATCCCAACAGTTGCATTGGTTTCCCATCTTCTCAACAGGGGAAGAAACAAAACCAAATAGAATCAACAAACATGATGTGTAGTTCAGGATGCAGGCCGCTTCAGTCAGCACAAAACCAAAAACTCATTTCTGATCTGAGTTGTGGGCTTAATGACAGAAATGTTACTACTGGAAGACAAAGGAAATTGTATGATCTCTCTCTTTCTGTTTTTAACCTATTCACAGGATCAAAAATGTGCCATTGCCTTGCAATCTTTGCAAAACAAAATCACGCCTTTGGTGAAACTGCTGCCTATTATCGAATGTGGTGAAAGGCCAACTATACTCAACTATATGGGCACGCTTCCAGGAGTGGGCGCAGCTGACGCAGGAAATGATAAATGAATAAAAAGGGACAGCGATAAGACACCTGAAATGGTTTTCTGGGGGAAGATATGGGTCACACATTGTGGAATAACTTCGCCAACCGTAAGAATTTTCTTTAGAAACCATTTTACTCTTCAACTCCTTTTTTTTTTCATTGTGCCTTTTTTTTTGTGCACAAAATAAATGACTGACACATTACATTATTATTATTTACAAAAGCAGTTAACACATGCTTTTAAAATGTCCAACAGGTCATTTTCCTTTGCCGAGCAAATTGTTTCAATAGATTGGTCTTAACACAGTATTGGTAAAGATATCGGTGCGTCTCTGACAAATTATTTCCAGGAGTATTATGGTATTCCTTCTGCCCTTACAAAGCTTAATGCCCCAGGAAAACAAGGGACCGCATATGGAACTTAAGAATCAAAGGATTTACAACACATCAAGACCATTGGCACTGTTTCTCCTTTGTATTGCAGCACGCTGACGCAGTGTAAATTAATAGGACCCAGGCTGGTCCAGACCACAACACCCTTGCCCTGGAAAGTGATCTAGAGATGACGGGTTGTGAATCTTGACCTATAAAAACCCTGGGCCCCCCCCCATCAATCCTGTTCAATCTTCTCGGGTCAGATGTGGTTTATGTGGGCCCTCTATGGGAACAACAAACTCAGACAGGAGTGCATCCAGTCGACACCAGAAGGCCCCTAGCTGTTGGTCCTTAAAACTGGCAAGTCTCGGGCATAAAGCTTTTCAGCTTACCGGTCCTGTTTTATTTTCAGTAGCTTGGGAATGTAATGGCAATGCTCTTCATTCACAGTGCCTTAATGGCAGCCAAGTACTTTAACACTCAATTTTTTCCTTTTTTGTATTTATTCATGTTTTTTTCGAGAGCACTGGCTTGTTAAGATTGCTTTAACCAGTGAGAACCAGTCGGACATGCCCGTTACTCTCCCAAATGATGAATGCCAGTGTGAAAGCAGATTTTTTAGCCTCATCTCACATCCCTGCCTTTTTCTCTTTCCTTGCTACTACAGTTTTTGGACATATGCCTGCCACCCATGTTCTGAGCTGTCACGGCGCATCCTTCTCTCTTTTGGCCCCTTTGAAGTGCAATTGCTGTTGATGGAGATCGAATGGAGGCTGTGTAGCTGACAATCAAAGCAGAGCAAAGTCAATTAGGTTTAATTGGTTAGAAATTAACTGCGGAACCGCCATCGCAGGACACACGGGCTTTAATTGTGTCACTTCCCCCCCCTTCTCGCTCCTTGCTCTTCACTCAAGGACCACATCTCAGGTCAGACGCCAACACAGCTGCCCTCAAGTTACCCCTGGCTATTCGCTACACAGAGGCTTTTGACACTGAATGCGACAGCAATGCCCACTGGCTCCATATGTTTGGAGGGTGGGTAGCAAGACAGCATAACATATGCTTTAAATTTGCTTTGGAAAGGTGAACAAGCTTGCTGACTCACACCACTCAGTGCAGACATCGTTGGAAGGTGGCTCAGCAGACACCTGAACGAAGGCTCAGCGCAAGCCCTCCCCGGAGAGCTTAGCTTTGTATTGACAATTTGCTAATCAAATTGTGGAGCAGATTACGAGTTGAGCATCTGCTCTTTCTAATAACGCTCATTATTAAACTCTGTTGCTACACAATGAACAGACTGTGTAGACACCTGCATTCTGGTATTCGTGTCCCCCCACCCCACCCCACCCCCACACACACACATATGCATGCATGTGCGCACACAGGATGTTGGTTGTTGTTGGCTGCCAACTCGTGATGCACAGCATTTGAAATTCCCGTATTTGCCTCTCTCCTTAGCCACAGATCTAATTTACTTCTCCATATGCATCTGCATGAAAATGAATAAAATATTTCATTTCTCTGCTCATATTATGGGAGATGGGACACTTCAATCTCATGGCTGGCGAGATGGCTGGCCCACAGAGAGCTTATCATCACTGCTGTATAAACTTCAGTGTAATTTAATGAAAGTCATTCTCCTCTCCCCACTGTGCAGCCCGTAGCTGCAGTGCATCATGTTCAAGGCAATCTTAAAATCACAATTTCCCAAATGCAAGCCTGATTGGCACCGCCAGGGAAAAAGTAGAAACTACTAATAACATAGTACGTTTCCAACGACCCCCCCCCCTTTTTTTTAGTGTAACCTTAACCTTTTATTATGTGTATTCTCAAGAACATTGAGTTTGCATTCATTCCTATAAGTCACTATGAAACAGAATCACATGGATGTATTCCTCATAAAATAAAAAATCTAGGGCTTAGCAGAGATATGGCACATTTTCAACAGCCGTCCAGTGAGCAGCGTTTTTCTGGGACAGCAACGTTGACCTTCACATTTCAAACATAAAAAATGCTAATGGGGGGGCATTCGGTCACGGTTAGCAGGCCCTGCTAAAACTCGCACATGAACAGTAAATATTAGTCCATTTTGCATTAGTGGCACGCAAACAAATCAGGCCAAGGTCATATTTTTACACTGCTAATTACCTCCAAATGAAATAACGATTTAGAGTAATTACATTCCCCCCCCCCTCTCTGCTTTCTTGTTTAGCATCAAACTCTGCACACTGCCAGTCTGAGGGGAGTACAGCTGGGATTACCGGAGTAAATCAGAAAGCCTCTTAGCCCCGAGACCTGCGGCAGAGCTTGCACTCCCTAAAAAAAAAAAAAATTTGTTTACGTTGACATGCGCGCTCGGGCGAGTGCGCCTCGGCATGTGTGAACGGAAAAGTTCTTGTTTGCTGTGTGCAGAGCCCGGTGGTATAAGCCCAGCGGGATGGCTCCAAATGAGACGAGTTGTAATGTGGGATTTGTTTCATTAATTCATCCCCCTACTGGTAGATGCCATCTCGTGCCACGGCACAGAGGCACCCAGCCCACAAACCGCTGCGTTTACAGTTTGGTAAATCAAAAAAGGTCACCTCCCGTGGAGTCGCTCCACAGATTCTGCCTCTTGTCGCTCGTCGCCCGCACAGTGTCACCGTTTTTATGCCCCGATATTGTTATACTGCTCTTTTTGCTTTTATAGCAGATGAAAGTAACGAAAAGAAAGATTCTTTTTGGTTTTACGACGAAGCTGAACCCCAGACGAGTGGTTTTTTTTTCCTTTTTTTATGAAATGTTGAAAGCGGTCTTCATGCATGGCATACTTCAACAGTATTTTTTTTTAAGCTGTTTAACAGCTTCTCTCACTCCTGCTAATGGTTATACACATAGCACAAGACATGTGGTGTGGCAGAAACCGGTGTTCCTTAACTGAAATCAACAAGGGCCACAGTTGCCATCTTAATAGGAAGATGGGATTCCTCACTTCCATGGTCGGAGCGTCTGAGGAAAACGGGTGAAAAAATGAGAAAATGACTCAGCGTTGTGGCCTGGCAAGACCTACGCTGGAGTGGAGTGGAAAAGCAGATGATCTCCACTATCATTCTCCCGTTAGGTTAATGGGAGTCAGCAAATAGCCAGTATCGATTCCCTCCATTTCAATACTGTGTCTGAACCATAAACAGTTGTGGAACGACAGCAAGCGCCAGGGTGAATACATACCCCCCACTTCATTCTCTCGCCAAGTCATCTCAAAACAACGATTGTCTCCGCCCTCCATCATTGTGGCGAGCCTTGTTGGCTGTCAGTATGTCACAGAACAAAACAACTCAATTCTGTGTGAGAGCCCTGGCTCGTACAGTGGACTGATCTCAAACTCATCAGGAGCATAATTGCCCCATGTGTGCATGCAGCGCACGTGTGTGCCCGCGTTGGTGAAAGTATGCAGCTGCCGAGGGGAGCTGCAGGCTTTGTCAGTGGGGGCCGGCCCAGGCCTCCCGTGGCGGTGTTATGGCGTGAGCTGACCTGCGTTCCTGACAGCCGATGTCCTCCTTTGGGCTGTGGCGTTACCCACACGGCGCGCACAGCTTTCGTGCCACAGCCACCACGGTGGGCTGGCTGATTCCCCTGATCCCTCCACGAAGACACAGATGCCGATGTTTAAGAACACAGTGGGGGAGGAACAGAGGGTGAGAGGACGGGAGAGAATTGGGAATGATAACGAAGGAGATAGAGAGAGCTAATTCCCAATTCCCTCACTCCCTCTGCGCTTAGAATATGAATTCAGAACGAGTAGGAGGGAGCGAGGGGCCACTTCAAAGAGGGAGCACTTGACATCCCAGATACATATATTTTAAGCAATTAGTCCTTCCATGGGAGATGGAGCAGAGTCTCTTTTTTGCTAATGAACGTAACTAAAACCAAATCAAACAGTTGCTTTAGCCAGTCTTCTGTTGTTTATTGTATTCTCAGCCATTAGACGAGTGGGCACGTTGTGAAACGAGAAAAGGGCAAAAAAGAGATCACTAGGAAGAGAATGGTAACGTGGAGGTCCCACATTAAATCAGGTGCTTGTTTTGAACTTTAGCTTTGAACTTATGTTGCAAAAGATATCAATCAAAATAGGTCAAACAGAGGGGGCATTCGGGTAGCGTGGTGGGCTATTCCGTTGCCTACCAACACAGGGATCGCCGGTTCGAATCCCCGTGTTACCGCCGGCTTGGTCGGGCGTCCCTATAGACACGATTGGCCGTGTCTGCGAGTGGGAAGCCAGATGTGGGTATGTGTCCTGGTCGTTGCACTAGTGCCTCCCCTGGTCGGCCGGGGCACGCGTTAAGGGGGAGGAGGGGGAATAGCGTGATCCTCCCACGCGCTACGTCCCCCTGGCGAAACTCTTCATTGTCAGGTGAAAAGAAGCGGCTGGCGACTCCACATGTATCGGAGGAGGCATGTGGTAGCCTGCAGCCCTCCCCGGATCGGCAGAGGGGGGTGGAGCAGTGACCCAGACGGCTCAGAAGAGTGGGGTAATTGGCCAGATACAATTGGGGAGAAAAGGGGGAAAAAAAGGAAAGGGAAAAAAAGTGGGTCAAACAGTAGTCCAATACTGAGCCCGAAAATCTTACTTTATCCCAAATAAGTAGAATAAATAAATAAATAAATAAACAACCCACTGTATGTGAGAGACATTTATTCTCAGAATAGAAACTTGGGCAATAGATATCAATATGGAATTCAAGCCAAGCAGGCATACTGAGGTGACATTAATTCTTTCTACATGTTTTTATGCAGAGAGAAACATGTAAAGTATGAATTTAAGCACATGAACATGTCCACTAGAGAGTGAAGACTATCACACATGCAGCTTCACTGTGCATCTCAAACAGCCAGCTTCAGTGCAATGAATGTAGTTATTTATTCACTCTTCTGACCTGTTACAAAAAGTACTCTCTAGGAACTTCCCTCGGGGGCTTTTGGAAATATTTGTAATTCAGTTGTTTATTATAAAATTGCTTTCATACTGCCCTAGCAGAAATGTAAACTGTACATGGAATATTAAACTGATGTTGAAAAAATGACATATGTAGACATGTAAGCCGCTATGTTACGCTTTACTTTTTTGTTCCAAGGTAATTTCGTGCTTACCAAAGACAAGGAGATGCTTGCTTCTTCATTTTGCACCGACTCTGAATCGCTGGAGTCAAGGATGATTGCTTTGGTCATCTGCTGTTTCGTCTGGAAAACATGCAAACCCGTGCAGAGGTTATGTAAGTGATGCATTACATTTTTGCATTCACAAAATCAGTACCACACAAAACTGGGTCTGTGAACGTTAAAAACAAATGATTACAGTAACAATAACAGTGAAATGCAACCAAATTCCCAGTTAGCCAACATTAGTCATTTTTGTGCAGCTGTGATGCTTTTGAGTGATAATCCTACATTTGTGGACACACACATCCCCCTGCTGGGATGTGCATGTTAGGATCGCCTGTAATTAACTCGACCCGCGCCTGTTGATTGAACACTGCCAGAATACACTCTGAAGAAGGGCGTCTTGCCCGAAACGGCCGTGTGGCAATAATAATCATGTTAAAATTTTTAAATTGGAGTGCTGTCTGAGACTTTTCTAAATTCTACATTTGTCCCATATCTGTTTGGGTCTAAGTTATGATTCAAGTTAAGGTTCTGGTGCTAAAAATGATTTTAATCATAATATAATCACTTCTATTATTAATACAATGTTTATATGATAATGATGGTAATGTTACATTATGCTGCTTACCGTTGTCTGAATCATCCGTTGGAGGGTGCATTCAGTTTCTTCAGTCGCTCCTACCAAGTTGTCTTCCAGATCTTCAAAAATCGACGGTGCATAACTCCCACCGGTGCGGTCTTGACTGGATGACAGCGGGTCCTGTACAGTGTCTGATCCAGACCTGTTTGGATTTTCCTTCCCAAACTCAATTTCTGACACGTCTTTTATTCTCATGATACTGCGTATGAGAGAGTTCACTGTCACCGTGTTCACAAAGGCGCTGAGGTCTTTTCATCTCGCAGGTGTAAAGCCAATGTTCTGGCGAGGCCTGAAAGAATCTCCGTAATAACTAACCAACTAATGATAATTTACATTCTCTGAACAAAGATTATGAAAATGAAATACACATTTCTCGCTTGTTATCAAAAAGCATTTTAATGCCTAAACTATCTTAAAATATTGCTTTTTTCAGAGAAGAAAAGGAATGTCAACCTTTTTTTTTTATCTTTGCAGCAGAAACTTGACAGTCACGTGACGTGGACACAGGCTCCGCCAACACGGGCTACAAGGTGAAATGTTGATTTTTTTGGTTCAGAAACGTCAAAATTGTAATGTATCCGTGGTTGGCAGAAACTTAAAATGCCAACATTTGTCGACTGGGTTGGTGAGGAAAATAACTCCAGGTGGTAAAGTGTCTTATATTGCCGTGGTCGGGTTAATATTGGAGTGAACTGATGGCCGGAGCAGTTGCTCTGAGTGGCAAAGATAGCTGTGGATGGGTTGACATTGAAGTTAGTTGAAAGCCCAGTGCACATAGAGAGATCGAGAGAGATAGATAGAGACCTACATAGAGACGGATAGATAGATAAATGAGCAAGAGAGAGAATGAGTGAGCTAGAGAGAACGACAGAGAGAAAGCGAAAGAGAATGAGCGAGAGAGAGAGAGAAAGCGAGAGAGAGAGAGAGAGAGAGAGACTGCAGTCTGGACTGCTCACATTTTCTACCTGGTGGTGGAAAATGGTGTTCTTGCGCAGTGCAGCGAGTACTGAATAAAGACGCTCTCCCAAAGTCTCTCTTTCATTTGGTTCAATTACCGCGCGGCCTTTACCACTGCAGTAATTTGTGCAAATGAATCGAGTGATATCTGTAGCAGTCTTGATTGTGTCAAATCATGACAAGACCTTGATACAAAGCATCATAAGGAATGTCAGTGTTATTAATAATGTGGCAGCTCATTCGAGAAAACTTCCTTAACAATTTGAGCCAAAGAAAAGTATAAAGAAACCAATGCATCATCTACAAAATTTCCCTTTAACAAGATTTTTAAGATGAAGATGTTAAGAGTCTGCAGAAGATCAAATGGCTTGTTAAGATATATATCATTTGCTGAGCCAATGACTTTATTCTACTTTTCATATTTAGATATGGGGTTTCATAAAGGTAGTGTAGAAGGTCATGAATGCAGCCCCTTTTGTGATCAGATGAGCTTTTACTGTGGATTTCTTTTCGTATCAGTGATGGAGAGCACACACCTCTTTGACTAAACGTACCATGAACAACCATTAAGCAATATAAAAGGCATGGGATTGTTTTGTGTATTACATTTAACAATGACTTGTTCTCTCACCATGCTACCCCACAAAGTCTGACACCATCTGACACCGTACAATGATGCACACGTCTTCCAAGATTTTAGTGTTAGATGCTACCAGACATCCCAACAACTGTCTCAAAAGCTCAGATCGGATCACACTGTGACATCTCCTTTCACTAGTTGACAGAGAACAGAACGCATCTGTCATTTTATTCAATTTCATGCCATTTTATGCTTTCTTGGCAGGTATAAGGGTCCTCTATAATTCAGATCAAGATGGATATTTGACACAACTGGGTAACCAAGAACAACAGGGGCTGTTTGTCCCAGCAAGGCCTTCTTATTCCCTCACTATCATAACTAGGCTAATATGTATAACAATACAAAAACAAACAAACAAAAAAAACAGAAACATTCAAACTCGCACTGTTCTCTTGCAAATAATTATTTTCCACTTATTTGTATTTATTTTTAAACAGAGCTCCAAAATCTTATCTACAGTCATTATCAAAATCAGCATTAACTTCCCCTTGCATTTAGAGTCAATAACGACTGGGTAGTTTAACGAAGTTTGTAGTCCAATAGGACTCTGTGATCTTCTGAAATGATGACGGTGCATTTCAGCTTGTCTGGGCATTTCCCATTAGGTTGTGCCGGCTCTGTTTCACTTGATTTGATTTACTTGATGCAAAGGCCCTCTTGAGAAATCAGGCAGCCTGTAGGGTGTGTACCATGGTAATGTGGCCCTTAAAGAAAAAAAAAATGTGATTATGCAAAATAAACCCAGTGAGCAGCTATACTTTTTCTTTGTTTTATAACTTTCGCAACCCTCTCTTTGCTACTCTAACATCCTCTCTCACACATTGTATGTTCAGAATAGATGTTCACTGCACAGCTGACAAGTGGCCATGACCTCTAGCAGACAATTATGTGCAGGTTGAGTGAATGCTGACATTTAGGCACCGTATGGCTTCATTTCCACCGGGCTGCTTCCAGCATTGCCAAGTCAACTTATAATCCGTGACTTTGAGCTTCTTCTTCTTTTGTTTAAGCCGCTTGAAAAAAAAAAAAAAAATCACAGGTCGTGGGTTGCATTTTTTGGGGCTTGTTTTAAATAATATGGTTGCTTGTTAGGGAAATCTGACAAGCGACTTCGTTTTTTTTTTGTTACATTTATGATCGCTCCTTTTTGGGCGATCATAGCGCGGTCGCCTCACAGCAAGAAGGTCCTGGGTTCGAGCCCCGGGGTAGTCCAACCTTGGGGGCGCCGTCCTGGGTCGTCCTCTGTGTGAAGTTCATGTTCTCCCCGTGTCTGTGTAGGTTTCCTCCGGGGGCTCCGGTTTCCTCCCACAGTCCAAAGACATGTAGGTCAGGTGAATCAGCCGTACTAAATTACCCCTAGATATGGATATGAATATGTGTGTGTGTCGGCCCTGTGTGATGGCCTGGCGGCTTTTCCAGGGTGTCTCCCCGCCCACCACCCAATGACTGCTGGGATAGGCTCCAGCATCCCCGCGACCCTGAGAGCAGGATAAGTGGTTCATATAATGGATGGATGGATGGTCGCCATTTTCCCCAATGCATTGACTCACACTGTCTGCTCAGAGCCTCACAGTAATATTAGTTCTGCAGTGTAATTGCCCCTCCCACAAATCCCCACGTGGACCCATCCCGTCAAGCGATCTGATTGGTCGAGAGCCATGTTATTTAGCATAACGTCACTGTAGCACAATCCCGATCATGCGGTAGCCGCATATACGATAACATTGTACTATCGTGATTTAGGTTATGAATGAAAGAACTCTGGTTTTCAGGAGTCGCACCATTTTGTTGAAACGAGGCAGCATCCTCTTGATTTCCACAAACAATGCCACCAACAGCATGGTCCAAGCATGTTTGTATAACATAAAACAAACACAACATACGCATGTATACCAATTGTAGCTACATATGGTTCTAATGTATGTTATTATAAATATGTGGCTGTATTAGGTGCTCCCCCCTTAGTGCCCCCACCCTGTTCTCCTTTTCCATCTCCCCTTTCATATTCTGCTCACAGGGGATCAGAGATGAGTAGATAAGAGCCTGCCCTCCCTATAAGCTTTGTTGCCGTTTGATGTTTTTTTTTTTGTAAAATAAATTCTGTTTCTGCTTTTCGAGCTGCGAGTGGTTTCGGTTTAATATGTGGCAGGCTTATTTATTGAGCCTGTTTACACTGAGGTGGTAACCGGCTATATAATAAAATGGGGCTTGTGTTCGAAGCTGCGGTTTGCTTATTTGTCTCGCGAGATATGGCAACACAGATACACATAAGAAGTACCGGCGCTGTCTCTTGCTGTTGCTAAGCGACTATCGGAAGCCAATTTAAAAGGTGGCCCCTCTTTTACTTAAAAGTTGAAATATTTTACACTCCCAGCGTGAGCTCTTTCTGGTAAAAGAAAATAAATACTTCTGCGCTCTCGGGAACTTTCAGTGAATGAGACTTTCTTCTCCAGTTGGAACAACAAGGGGTATGGCGTCGGCGCAGAAGGCCACGCAGGCTGTAAATGTATGTGCGACACTGCCATGAGAACGAGAGGCGAGGGGCCGAGGCATGATATGCACCCTCGGTTGAAACCACACACTGCAATTAATGATATGTGGCGATCTCCTGGGCAGGCGTTAACCTTCACACGCTTGGAAGATGGACGGTCTGACAGCGAAAGGCTATCACATACCAGGTTATCATGGGAGCAGGTGGAAAATGGAGGCAAAAAAAAAAGAAAAAAAGAAAAAGAAAAGTATATCCCGTGCACCCGAAGATGATTATTTTGTCTTAACTAGAAAGGCAGGGTTCAGAATTGCCGGATGTATCGACATTTAACACAGCTAATTGCAGTAATCCACACATCCTTTTCCAATTCCAAGACGTGTGATTTAGCTGCCGCCCTGACTTTCCTTTGTCTTTGCCGGTAAACAGATAAATAAGGCGGAGTAAACGAGTAACGCGACCATCTGTTAACGTCAATCCCAACAGCCGTAAACTTGATTTCTCAGTTCCATACAGGTGCTGAGCACTAGAATTTGCACGTACCTGGCACATTATGAGTGAGGAAATAGGCTGCTATATTTCACATTGCGCACATTTGGTTTATTGCCTCTTCATTGGCGATTGCTACCCTGTCCTTTGTCAACCCCCGTCAACCCTTCCTGGGCTCCACAGTCTCATTTAGAAGTTTTCTTCCTCAGTAAAAGGATATTTGCGCTTGTTTGTTAAGACGTAAGTCAAACGTTCACAGATAAAAGGTTTGTAGGAAGACATTTTCTGGCAAAAGAAGTCCGGTACTCGTTTCATTCAAGTTCAATCAAGTTCCAGTTTTCTAATACTTTTATTGAGAGATGCCACGCTTTGCATGCTTTGCAGACTATGTTACTTAATTTTTTGCTTTACTATTCACTACTACTACTACTGGGATGATACTTCTCTTCCACAATAACATAATTTCCATAATTATAATGATAAAAGATTCAGCTGGTTCGCTCTGTCTTTATCTGTCATGATCATATACTATAAATGTCATATACCCTCTAGTTCACACATTGTGATTGCTAAGGTGTTAAATTTGAGATTGGATTTTCAAACAAACACATGCCAAAGTGTCCCCCAACCACGTTAATAAGCAGAACAATGACCATAAAATCAATGTGTCAAATGAAAATTTAAAATTTTTGTAAACTGGGACTGCTGCAAGACTATACACTTCCCCGCTTCCTAATAGCTGAAACGGTATTCACCATCTGGTCCCCCAGGCTAGTTTGACACATTAGACACATTCAGGAAAGCTCATCTGTGTGAAATTCGGATTACTAAACTCGCTCTAATCACTCCAAATTCTCAAAACAGGCACGTCACGCTTGCTAATGTCCTGAAGACGTAGAGGAGCTGTACTGGGATCCAGGGACGGACTGGGTCTAAAACACAGCCATGGATTTTGTCCCAACAGACCCACCGCAACCAGCACGCTTACACACAGCCCCTGGCAGGGTTGTCATGATGCTATCGCACAACAACTACACCAGCTAAGGTATCACACTTACAACAGCAAGGAACTTCACAACACCACTGATGGGAATGGGAGGCTGTGTTTAATACTGTAAGCTTTCACCTGGCTGGAGGTAATTGTATTTAACCACGTCCTCACATTTGACAGAGCTCTGCAGTGACTGCAATGAGATTACCTCGACATATAAAGAACAGATTACAACAACAACAATGACCTCTACTATTCTAGTCCAACTACACAACTGCCATCTTCTGAGCTGAAATTTTACTCAACCTGAACGAACAAACGATTGAAAAGATAAATTGGATTGTATCCACCACACTTTTTACATTGCTTTGGATAAAAGCGTCTGCTAAATGAATACGTGTAGATTATTTTAGACAGGCTTTACGTGTCTAATTGCCTGTAACAAACAGCACTTCATTTTGTAGCGAATTCGGGGGACGACGCAACCACAGGAGCTGCCGCGGCCGGGAAGCGAACCCGTACCGCCCGCACCGCAGGAGACATCGCCTACCGCTCGACTAAAGGATCAGACCCGCCAGCCGGCGGCCAGCGTGTCTTCTTATCCATGCACGTTACACTATAATGTACTCCAGTGGTTCTCAACCTTTTTGGGGTCCTGGACCCCCTGCGTATTTTTGATCTACCCTGAGGACCCCTCCACCTGATCTTGGGGGAGGGGGGGGTTGCAATTTGATAGAAACAGTAGAAACTGCATTTTAAATTGCATTATAGCATTTATTCACTCTTTGGGGCAAGAATAAGAGCTTTCAGTTTTAACTTAGATATAGTTAACAAAACAGAATTCTTATGCAGTAACTTTCAGATATATGTAACAAAACAGAATATGTATGCAGTAACTTTCAGATATATGTAACAAAACAAATATGTATTCAGTAACTTTCAGATATATGTAACAAAACAGAATATGTATTCAGTAACTTTCAGATATATGTAACAACAGGATTTTTATGCAGTAACTTTTAACAATGCAAACGGGAGCGAGATCTTATTAAAATACAATAAATTACACTTGTGAAACAGATGTAATTAGAGAAAAAAGTCCTGTTACCCTTTATAGTTTAGGTAGATAAAGGTCTCAGTCACATTTGAGTACAATAATCCTATTTCTATAAATGTCATAGGATCTTTTTTTTAAAAGATATTTTATTTTCACGGACCCCTTGCAATTACACCACGGACCACTAGGGGGTCCGCGGACCCCCGGTTGAGAAACACTGACGCACTCCATGGAGATTTACATCAATTCAATATGAATGTAATTGCACTTGCGTTTCATCTGGATAACGCGAATAACGCTACAAAAAAATGATTATTTTCGCCTCGTGTCTGGTAACCCAGCGATACGCTGACGCGTGGCGTCACGTGGGTAACGTAGGCTAACGCGGAGCCGCTTGACAGAAGCTAACTGTAGCTAAGTGTAAGTAACTGTAGTGAGAACTGGGGCAACGCGACGGAACCTCAGCAAGTGTAACTGCGTCCCTGGCCGGCCACTTACCAGCGCCACTCGCCCGCATGCAGGTC
Source organism: Lampris incognitus (assembly GCF_029633865.1). Classification (NCBI taxonomy): domain Eukaryota; kingdom Metazoa; phylum Chordata; class Actinopteri; order Lampriformes; family Lampridae; genus Lampris; species Lampris incognitus. The sequence continues at coordinate 30,504,539 of NC_079229.1, forward strand.
CCTCTGCTGTCGGCGCCTCATCACCAGCAGCCTGCGGACGTGGCTCCGGCTCAACTGCCACCTGGCCCTCAACACCCTCGCCGGGTGGCTCGGTGATTACGTTACTGCCGCTGCAACCAAACACACCCGTCCGGCTCATTAACACGTCCAACAATCTCCCGTGACTTCGCTTCTTTCTTTTTTCCTTTTCCTTACCAACTTTTTGCACTCACCTTTCTCGTTTCCACTCCTGTTGCTCACCACGACCACCGGAGCAAGATGTCGACGAAGCGCTCTTCCTCGGCGATTGTTTCAGCCGGGGTTTTTTATGCGCAGCTAATAAAATGACGCATTAGCGCCCTCTGCTGTCGACTGTTAAGCTCACTCTAGCTCAGTGTTTCTCAACCGGGGGTCCGCGGACCCCCTAGTGGTCCGTGGTGTAATTGCAAGGGGTCCGTGAAAATAAAATATCTTTAAAAAAAAGATCCTATGACATTTATAGAAATAGGATTATTTTACTCAAATGTGACTGAGACCTTTTATCTACCTAAACTATAAAGGGTAACAGGACTTTTTTCTCTAATTACATCTGTTTCACAAGTGTAATTTATTGTATTTTAATAAGAGATCTCGCTCCCGTTTGCATTGTTAAAAGTTACTGCATAAACATTCTGTTCTTACATATATCTGAAAGTTACTGAATACATATTCTGTTTTGTTACATATATCTGAAAGTTACTGAATACATATTCTGTTTTGTTACATATATCTGAAAGTTACTGCATACATATTCTGTTTTGTTACATATATCTGAAAGTTACTGAATACATATTCTGTTTTGTTAACTATATCTAAGTTACAACTGAAAGCTCTTATTTTTGCCCCAAAGAGTGAATAAATGCTATAATGCAATTTAAAATGCAGTTTCTACTGTTTCTATCAAATTGCAACCCCCCTCCCCCAAGATCAGGTGGAGGGGTCCTCAGGGTAGATCAAAAATACGCAGGGGGGGTCCAGGACCCCAAAAAGGTTGAGAACCACTGCTCTAGCTGAGTCAACGACTCTGGTCGATAAACCGTCATGCTAGGCCGACGGCCATTGGCTGGATGGATGGGTGGATGGGTGGGTGGATGGGGGGGCCTTCTGGACTTTTCCAGAACGTCCGCCCCTGGCGGCGTCATGCGTCGGTACAGCGGCATGTCAAACCAACGTGTCTCTAATTCGAACCGCTGCTGTGGAAGTGTGCAGCACAGTTTTGCCACCAAACATCTCTCAGGAGGCACGTTGGGCAAACTCAGTAATTGCAATTCAGACTGCAGTCCAGGAAGGGCTGGCGCAGTCAGTGGTGAGTCAGGGGTGGTTTAACATTTTGTGTGGGCAGGGTGCAGCGTCTTGAAAGCAAATTTCACTGTGTAACAGAGACATTTATTTCCTATGTAATATTTATCCAAGTCGTCTGCTCTTCTAAACAGAGTCAGACCACGCTCACCTTACTTCCGCAAAACTAGCCGACACAGACGAGAAGAGTGGGAGCTCTCGCCTTGAGAAAGCGTTTTGACCGCCATGTTACCTGGAATTGCTGCAATACTGCTTTTTGTATGCTGTAAAATGAGATACCAAAAAAATAAATAGCATTTTTTTTCGTAGTTATGAGTATGTGGCTGACTCCTCGCATAGAATCCTGCAAGCCTGTGATATAGATATGCTCCTCAACAAGCCTATCTCACACCACGAACGCTGTTACATCTAAGGCCTCGCCTTTGCTTGTTAATTCATGAAATCAATGCTCCTTCATCAATAATTAAGGGTGCAGTCCCTCACAGAAGCAGTATGTGTGGATTTGTTTGCATGCTTTGCCAGGCCACAGGCCACACAATACCAAAATGCATGGGCGCACATACATTCACGCAAACATTCGCTTGTATTTTCATGTTTATGAGCACATGCATGCCCACACACATTTACACACATACTACATACATGCATTTGCACGTACTATATGTGCCTTTTCATAGACAAAACCACCCCACCTGCTGTACGAACACTCAGACGTATACACAAACTCTCATAAATATACTACATTGCCAAAAGTATGTGGACACCCCTCCTAATTACTGCATTCGGTTATTTCAGCCACACCCATTGCAAACAGGTGGATAAAATCAAACATACAGCCGTGCAATCTCCATAGGCAAACAGAGACAGTAGAACGGGTCATACTGAAGGGCTCCGTGACTTTTAATGTGGCACTGTCGTAGGATGCCATCTCTCCAACAAGTCAGGTGGTCAAACGTCGGCCCTGCTAGATAAACTAAATAAATCTGTTATTGTGAAGTGGAAATGTCTTGGAGAAACAACAGCTCAGCCATGAAGCGTGAGAACACTCAAGCTCATTGAACGGGACCACCGGGTGCTTAAGTGTATTGCTCTTAAAAATAGTCTGTCCTCCGTTGCAACAGTCACTACCGCGTTTCAAACTGCCCCTTGAAGAAATATAACCACAAGAACTGTTTGTTGGGAGCTTCATGAAATGGGTTTCCATGACTGAGCAGCCGGACACAAGCCTAAGATCACCATGCACAATGCCAAGCATCAGCTGGAGTAGCGTAAAGCACACCGCCATTGGACTTTGGAGCAGTGGAAACACGTTCTCTGGAGTGATGAGTTACGCATCACTATCTAGCAGTTTGACGGACCAATCTGGGTTTGGCGGATGCCAGAACGCTACCTGCCTGAATGCATAGTGCCAACTGCAAAGTTTGGTGGAGGAGGAATAAGGGTCTGGGGCTGGGCTAAGCCCCTTAGTTCGAGTGAAGGGAAATCTTAATGCTACAGAATGACATTCTAGAGAATTGTGCGCTTCCAACTTTGTGGCAACAACTTGGGGGCAGCCCGTCCCTGTTTCAGCAAGACGATGCCCCCGTGCACAAAGTCAGGTCCATAAAGATGTGGTTTGCTGAGTTTGGTGTGGAGGAACTTGACTGGCCTGCACAGAGCCCTGACCTCAACCCCATCCAACACATTTGGGATTTGGGATTTGAATGTGAATGCCAACTGTGAGCCAGACCTTCTCCCCAGCATTAGTGCCTGACCTCACTAATGCTCTTGTGGCTGGATGGGAACGAATCCCTGCATCCACGTTCCAAAATCTAACGGAGAGCCTTCCCAGAAGAGTGGAGGCTGTTAGGGCAGCAATCAGGGGACCAACTCCATATGAATATGCCCATGGCTTTGGAATGAGATGTTCAACAAGAACATATGGGTGTGATGTTCGAGTGTCCGCATACTTTTGGCTACAGAGTGTACATGCTGCGGGTATCAGTGCTGTGTGTTTGCATATCCTTTTACCGAGATGAAAGGAAACACAGTCTGAATCTTGGAACTGACTTCCATTTGGCATCGCACTCGTTTCCTTCCATGGGCAGAGACAACTGACCTTGGTTTACAGAGGACTGTCACGGGGATCCAGAAAACTGTCTGCAGCTGGTTTCCCAACAGTCTGTAATGTGGCACTGAGATAAAGAAAGACGTCCCGTCTGCAGTGTGACGTCATCGTGCATCTCTGAGACACATCGTCACAACAAGCTGCCACACGGAGAGGTCTTCAGAATTCACCCCACGTCTCTGCTCTATGAAACATATGGCGCTAAAAGCACCTTCTTCCCATAATTCTTTGCAGTGCATTGCCTTAGTTGATTATTTGTGACAACATCAATTTGCATCTCATTATGTTCATGAAATAGACATCTGGCATAATTAGACATTGGATGAAATGATTTATGCATATATATATATATTTAATCCCTCTAATCACTGATAGATAGATAGATAGATAGATAGATAGATAGATAGATAGATAGATAGATAGATATAGATAATTAATACAGTAATATAATGTTGTTTTTTTTTACTCCGATCTCTATAATAGTCAAAGTGGGGTTTATTAGTACAACAGAGAACTGAAAGAACTGGCTTTTACATTTTCAAGCATACTGGCCAAATCCTGTTCATTTCCATTAGTTTATTCTAACGCACATGCAGTATAGCACACGGCTATATATAGGACCAGGGAACTAAAAATAACATTATATTGTCAAGGATGGACATTTAGGGGAACTGAAGCCTTGCGTGGAGTGCATTCATTTCACATGAATACATGTTTGTTTGGGTAACAGGTTAGTCACACCGTGCAACTCTGTCTATACATAGACTTCCAAATTGCTCTGTGTTCCAGTGTTAATTATACTTGTCTTGAATATGAAACCCCTCCAGCACTGGCACTTCATTTATCTGGAAGGGGGACAGGGGGGGGGGGGACGAGGGGTGCCTGATGTAGTTTCAGTTTTCTTTTGCACTTGGTACTGGCTTGTCTAATGTATTTACCATGGCAGAGGCAACCAAAACATCACCTCTCTCTCTCTCTCTCGCTCTCTCTCGCTCGCTCTCTCCCTCCCTCCCCCTGTTTCATTTTGGGTACGAATCAAGGCTAGCGTTTGGCGCTGGGCATTAGTCAATGTGCTGACAGATGGCAAACTCAAGATTTATTTTCATGGTTGAGGTGGTGGCGCTGCTATGTGACTGAGATTTCAAAGGAGTAGCATTAATCTGCGTCCTGTCTCACAGTGGGCCAAGGAACCGGTTCAAGGTGGAACCAATACAAGACAACAACAAAAAAGCAAAAAAAAAACCCCACCGAGACTGATGAACCGGCATGAGCGAGGCGTTGACAGTCTTCAAAGGGACAGCGCCAATCAGCCGCTGCGGAGGACAACAGCAGAGGAGGAGCAGGTTGGAGTCCGATTAAACGCCGAGGACTCCAAAAGTGCTCACAATTTCCCTTCCAAGATCTCGAAATAGCTGTCTTTTGTCTTTTTGTGTGGAAAAAAATTGTTGTGATTTTCTCTCTCTCTCTCTCTCTCTCTTTAAAGTTGGCATCCTGACAGTGGTTACCACACAAAACTGCAGAATTGACCATGACCGGTGTTTGGTGTTTGATGTTGGCCATCACAGCGACGGAAAAATGCTCATAAATTGAGACGAGTGAAGCCCGCAAACCACAGCTTAGCCCTGCAATGATCAGATAAATGGCTGGATATGCAGCAGCGTCGGCGTGATGCATTTAGTAAAGCCCTAATTGACTGGCTTTATGATATTGCCAAACCCCCGGATGATGAAAGGCAGGTAAAAGCCTTTCATGTTTTCTATTTCTTCATTTTTTTCACGAAGTCAACGGTGGAGGGAGCGAAGTCAAAAGACATCACTCACTGGGTTGCAGCCCCGAAACGCTTGATCCACTCCTTCATCTCCCAATCATCATCCTAATGAGCTTTGGTAATGAAACGTGATGAAATGGCCTCCCACTGAATATTAAGGCTGACTGGCTATTGCCTCGCTTAAATGTCAACGGTAAACAAAAGAGAAATGGACCCTTTTCACAAGCCTGTCGGCTCGGCGGATGGAAATCAAACCCTTTTTTTTTTTTTCAAGATCTGGCTTTTTGATGCCGACGATGAATCCAGACTTGAAAGTTTCTTGTCTGTGGGTATTTGCTAACTTTTATGTCTGTATCGTTGAGTCCCTCCCCCCCCCCTCCGCCCCGCTTCTCCCAGTCAGAGATGTTCCATGTTCAAAATAAGGAGGGCATGGTGTTCCCTGCCACTTTCACTTAGGCTCGTCTCGGCCTCCCCGCGATGTCTTCAGACACCTGAGTGAGACATTCACATTTCAAGTATCCTTTGGCAAAACCTTGGGGTCTGCGCTGACGTGCTCTTTGTTGACAATGATGGATGCAGCTGTCAGAGAGACTGACGGGGTGGGCTAAATTACATTAAATCAAAGTACTCCCCCCCCCCCCCCGTTTCAAGGCTGATGCTGCAATGAGATAAGGCGCATGGCGTCGGGCTGCTCGCTTATGATCGGCGGAGGGAGGGTCTCGGAGACCCTAGCTGACAGGAAAGCGGTGCACAGTATGTCGCCCGGCCGCGGCTGCCGATTTATCTTTAAAGTGATGACGCTGACGACGCTCTAATTAACTTAAGCGAGTCCACAAACGGACGCCGTGCCCCTGCCGTCGCTTCCTTTCCCTATGTGGGGGACTGGTCATAGTGCGAGCGTGGAGGAGTCTTCTTCTGATCAGGATAAAGGGTTGATTTGCATCGCGTGTCATGTGTCCCGGGTGCATTCCTGTCAGCTGAGAACTCGCCAAGCAGCCACGCACGGCTGAGGTCAGGACGCCCGACTCACTCCCTGCACGCCCAGTCACAACACAGTCTCAACCAGAGAAGAAGAGGTCTGCCCCTGTGTGGGTGAGAGAGAGAGAGAGAGAGAGAGAGAGAGAGAGAGAGAGAGGGAGAGAGAGAGGGAGAGAGAGACAGACAGAGACAAGGACAGACAGAGACAAGGACAGAGGGAGAGGGAAAGCCCATGCGGGTCAACTTGAAATGCGCCTGCTGATGTTTTGTTGACGGTGTCAACGCGTTTGGTCGCTACACTGCCAGCGTGTGAAACACCCCTCCCTCCCTCCCTCCCTCCCTCCCTCGCTGGCGGCCCCGCTGACGCCCGCTTGATGGCGTCCCTTCAGCATCTATCACCGATGCTACGTTACGTAGCCCTTCCCATCAGGCACGCCTTTGGAGCGCGGACATTATCCGTGCACGCTCGGCCTGTACGGGCCCTCCTCGCCATTTAGCATCACAGACCAGTGGGCAAGGATCACAGCCGGCATCGCTCACACCCGGGCAGGTCCACGGGCCGTTTAACGGGCCGAGACGCTCCACGCACGGCCACTACGTCTCATTAAACGAGACACAAGGTCGCGCGGCCCGGGCAGAGAGATCTGTTTTACTGGCGTTCGAGGAATGCGGCGTGGCTAAACGGCAGTTGACCTTGTGGTTGTATCCTGACTGACAGTTGCTCTGGGTACCCCGGCCCGGCCCTGCTGGGGTCGGGAACTGACACACCGGTTAGCCACGATAGGGGAAAGGCAAATGTGCTACGTACTTTGCATGAATAATGTCAGGGGTGTGACACTCGGTAACGATGTTATTAGCCTCTCTTTTCCAGCGCTGCTAACGGTCAGCGCCGCCAGTTACCCTGAGACGAACTCCCACATGGAGGATGACCACATATTCTAGTTATGGCAAGCGTCTGCACAGGGAGCGGCAAATATCAGGCAATTATGAAAGGTCACATGTTGGGTCATCCGCTAATCATGTCGCTGCGGTGAACGGGGGGGTGGTGTCACGCCTGCCGAGGGGAGATTTAGGAAGAGCAGATTACCATCTGGCTGGAGTTAATACCGCTCCTCAAACAGACGATCGCTCTCATGTGCAACTTACGGAGGTTTTTATTCTTTTTCTTTTTTTGCATTCTGTCATTCATCTGCTGCACTGTGCTCCTCCTCTCGCTCCGCCTCCCCTCGCCTCGGTTCTCCTCTATCGTCTTCTCTGTTTGGTTTGACGTCTGAGACAATGTAGTCAATCCTACCCCGCGTCCAAGACACTTGCCCTCTTCTCCCTTTGCGACGAGAAGGATTATACGTTCATTACATGTGGGCCAGGTTAGGGTTTAGTAACCTTATTAGTCATACTGGGCATGCAGTAAAGATGATGGCCTTACTCTCCTCATCAGCATTGGATGGCGGGTACTCATTAAATGAGTCTAAAAGAGTACACGAGTTTATTTTGGCCTTACTGTAAGTGTTATGAGGTCCCTAGCTAGTAATAAAAAGGGTACTGCTTTCTAGGTGGGCGCTGGTTCACTCACGCCCCCCACCCCCCGGTTCCTCCATGGGAGATCAGCTTCATTGTGGCGGACATCTCGAGGAGGTAGTGACGAAAAATAACAATTACAGGGCTCTTTCAAGGCCCAGTAATTGGAATGAGTACACTTTAAATCGGGCGGCACGGTGGCCCAGTGGTTAGCGCTGTCACCTCACAGCCAAGAGGGTCCTGGGTTCGAACCCCAGGGCCGTCCCAGGTCCTTTCTGTGTGGAGTTTGCATGTTCTCCCCGTGTCTGCGGTGGGTTTCTTCCGGGTGCTCCGGTTTCCTCCCACCCGCCATCAAAAAGACATGCATGTTAGGGTTAATACCTCCCGTCTGTGCCCCTGAGCAAGGCAATGGAAAGAGGAACTGGACTTGGTCCCCGGGTGCTGCACGGCGGCTGCCCACTGCTCTTAGCTACACAGCTAGGATGGGTTAAACGCAGAGAGGAATTTCCCCCACGGCGATCAATAAAGTATCTCAAAATCACAAATCGACTCTCCGTTCCCTCTCCGCTAGCCGGTGCGTTCGTTTTGAGAGAGGAATGAGACGTGTAATGGTGTTTTGGAAAAAAAAAACAGCTGTTTGCAAGATACAGAACAACGAGGTCATGTATGTGTCTCTTAATTGTGGCGATGAAACCATCTGCGAGCCGTAAATCATTTTGTCAGATTTTTTGCAGGAAATCCGACCGGGAGACAGGCGTTCAGATTTATCTAGCATTATCTAATCTTCTGGCTGATGGTCTCATTTGATTAGACTGATAAATAATCGGCGGGGGGGGGGGGGACTCCTCGTAGTAGCTTTAAAGAAACATGGCGCCCAGTCAGGCAAAATCTTTGTTATAGACCAGCAATGTACATAACAAAATTATAGTATTTTAAAGGAAATGACCACCCCATCACAACCTTCCTCTGCTTCAAAACTACATAAATATCCCTTTTGGTTAAAGACTCCATTTAATGACCCTACTCCTAACCTGTTTTTCACATGAACCCCCCCCCCCTTTTTCTCCCCAAATGTCAGTTGTACCCATCCAATTACCACACTTTTCCGAGCCGTCCCGGTCGCTGCTCCACCCCCTCTGCCGATCCGGGGAGGGCTGCAGACTACCACATGCCTCCTCCGATACATGTGGAGTCGCCAGCCGCTTCTTTTCACCTGACAGTGAGGAGTTTCACCAGGGGAACGTAGTGCGTGGGAGGATCACGCTATTCCCCCCAGTTCCCCCTCCCCCCTGAACAGGTGCCCCGACCAACCAGAGGAGGTGCTAGAGCCGCAACCAGAACACATACCCACATCCGGCTTCCCACCCACAGACACGGCCAATTGTGTCTATAGGGATGCCCAATCAAGCCGGAGATAACATAGGGATTCGAACCAGCGATCCCCGTGTTGGTAAGCAACGGAAGAGCCCGCTACGCCACCCGGACGCCCCCTTTACACCAATCTTTACTCTGTACACGGGATATATACAGAAACAGCCTTCCAGGTTACAGCTGGATTGAGGCACAGGTTGTGAAGGTGATCTAATGAAGTCTCACCCGTGCTGCTAAATTAGAGGCGTTCATGCAGGTGTCCCTTCCCGCTTGGTTCAGTTTTCCCTCACTTTGTCAACACCTGCTTTCACGGGCCCTTTATTTTCTTTTCTCAGCCCTGCCTGTGCAAGGTTATGGTTCCCTCCACTGCTTCTCTCCTCCATAGGCAGTGAATATATTTTCTCCAGGAGGCGGCCATTATTTACCATATCCATCTCTGCCTTCTCCTTCCTGCAGCTCGCCCAACTCAGTGTCATTCTCCTCTGTCACTCTAATCTTTCCTCTGACTTCAACACTTTGTCTTGACCTCCAGTTTGTGTATGTGCGTGCGTGCGTGCGTGCATGCACGAACACTCTGGTTTCTGAATGTTGTATGTCTAAGTCAGTGTCTGCATACACATCACCGTGCACTTGTGCGGCTCTTTGAGTGGGTGTGCTTGTGTGCATTTGTGCACGTTGTTGCTTGAATGTTTATGTGTGCATGTACATAAGTCTGTGCGCCTGTGATTTGTGTTTGTTCGTGAAAGTCTATCTGTATGTCTATTTGTGTGCACACACGTGCACGTCTGAATCTCTTTTGCATATGCATGGTGTGTATCCCTGTGACTTTGTGTGTCTGTGGGTAATTGCACGCTTATTTTCTTTCCCACTGTCACAGTATGCATACCAACATCTGAGATTAAAACGACGATATTCAGCCATGTGCTATGGAAGACCATCTGTATGCGGTTTTTCTTTCCAACACAACACTACACCATCTGATTTCACTGATTACACTTAGGCTTAAATGTTACTGCCCCATTGGGGAAATCCTTAACCACAGAACTGTACCGATTAACACACCTCCAGCGAGACAGGGCCTCCCCTAACCAGAGAAATCAACTGCTGTAGTGTTTGGTTATCATAAACCTCCATACACTTGACTCTCTTTATGGCACATGGTTGAGTATCAGTGGGTTAGAGCAAACATTTATATGCTTCATTGGAGAATTGAGTCGATGTTGCAGCAGATAAAAGAGTTGAGTCGATGTTGCAGTGGATAAAGAGATGAGTCAATGTTGCAGCAGATAAAAGAGGAGTCAATGTTGCAGCAGATAAAGAGTTGAGTCAATGTTGCAGCAGATAAAGAGTTGAGTCAATGTTGCAGCAGATAAAAGAGTTGAGTCAATGTTGCAGCAGATAAAGAGTTGAGTCAATGTTGCAGCAGATAAAGAGTTGAGTCAATGTTGCAGCAGATAAAGAGTTGAGTCAATGTTGCAGCAGATAAAGATTTGAGTCAATGTTGCAGCAGATAAAGAGTTGAGTCAATGTTGCAGCAGATAAAAGAGTTGAGTCAATGTTGCAGCAGATAAAAGTTGAGTTGATGTTGCAGCAGATAAAAGAGTTGCATTGGTGCAGCAGCAGATACAAAACACATTCAAGAAAAAGAAATTGGATATATCTTTTTGTATAACTTACTGACACCCGTGGTTATCCACGGTCAGTGATGGCAAGCAGTTTTAGCTTTTAGTCTAAGATTTATTTATTTATTTTGACATCAAGACTTTATTTTCAACACATAAGTTAGGTTTCCTTTATCAATCCCCTTGAGGAAATTCCTCCATCCATCCATTATCCGAACCGCTTATCCTGCTCTCAGGGTCGCGGGGATGCTGGAGCCTATCCCAGCAGCCACTGGGCGGCAGGTGGGGAGACACCCTGGACAGGCCGCCAGGCCATCACACAGGGCTGACATATGCGCGCGCACACACACACACACACACACACATTCATACCTAGAGATAATTTAGTACGGCCGATTCACCTGACCTACATGTCTTTGGACTGTGGAAGGAAACCGGAGCCCCCAGAGGAAACCCATGCAGACACAAGGAGAACATGCAAACTCCACACAGAGGACGACCCGGGACAACCCCCAAATTTGGACTAACTAGGGCTCAAACCAAAGACCTTCTTGCTGTGAGGTGACAGCGCTAACCACTGGGCCACCGTGCCACCCAAAATGCCATAAAAATGCCATCTTCACTGGTGAGAATCCAATTTGAGCTTTACGAGTGAGAATTGAATTTTAACATAAGAATTAGCTTAAAATGTGTAAGAAATCAGTTGTTGCCAGAAAGGATTCAGTTCTTACTAGCAACAATTCACAGCATTTCCGTGTTTATTTCAACTGGATTTCTAATTCTACTTGGGATTTTTTTTAAATGTATTTTTATTTGTTATAATTCAATTTTAAGACTTGTAAAAATTGAGCTTTTCTTTTTCTACTTCTTTTTCTTTTGGCTGCTCCCATTACGGGTCGCCACAGCGGATCATCTGTTTCCATCTCTTCCTGTCCTCTGCATCTTCCTTCGTCACACCAGCCACCTGCATGTCCTCCCTCACCACATCCATAAACCTCCTCTTTGGCCTTCCTCTTTTCCTCTTCCCTGGCAGCTCCATATTCAGTGTCCCTCTCCCAATATACTCAGCATCTCTCCTCCACACATGTCCAAACCATCTCAATCTCGCCTCTCTTGCTTTGTCTCCAAACCGTCCAACCTGAGCTGTCCCTCTAATATACTCGTTCCTAATCCTGTCCTTCTTCATCACTCCCAATGAAAATCTTAGCATCTTCAACTCTCTGTTGAGAGAGAGTTGAAGATACTCTGTTGGCATGTGGACACTGCTTGGCATCCTGTGCATCATGTTCTTCATAAATTCTATGTCCATTATAATTCTGTTATCCTCTTTCAGTGTGGTATTATGTAAATTGTGTGAACACAACATCCATTGCACGCTTTCCGTCTTGGGTGAGAGATCCCTCCTCTATTGCTCTCCCTGAGGTTTCTTCCTATTTTTTCTCCCTGTTAAAGGTGTTTTTTAGGGAGTTTTTTCCTTATCCGATGAGAGGGTCTAAGGACAGGATGGTGTGTTGCTGTCAAGCCCACTGAGGCAAATTTGTAATTTGTGATATTGGGCTATACAAATAAAATTGAATTGAATTGAATTGAATTGAACTCTGCCACCTCCAGCTCCACCTCCTGTCTTTTCATCAGTGCCACTGTCTCCAAACCATATAACATAGATGGTCTCACTAGCATCTTGTAAACCTTCCCTTTAACTCAGCTATCACATGTTAAGATTTAATAATTACCAGTAAAATCTGACTGAGATCCATCCATCCATTAGCTGAACCGCTTATCCTGTCCTCAGGGTCGCAGGGATGTTGGAGCCAATCCCAGCAGTCATTGGGCAGCAGGCAGGGAGACACCCCTGGACAGGCCGCCAGGCCATCACACACACACACACACACACACACACACACACACACACACACACACACACACACACACACACACACACACACACACACACACACACACACACACACACACACACACACACACACACACACAAACATTCATAGCTAGGGACAATTTAGTACGGCCAATTCACCTGACTTACATGTCTTTGGACTGTGGGAGGAAACCGGAGCCGCCGAAGGAAACCCACACAGACACGGGGAGAACATGCAAACTCCACACAGAGGACGACCCGGGATGACCCACCAAGGTTGGACTACCCGGGGCTCGAACCCAGGACCTTCTTGCTGTGAGGCGACCACGCTAACCACTGCGCCACCGTGAATCTGACTTAGAACTAGTACAAATTGAGTTGCTAATAATAAAAATGACAAAATTGTATTCTTGAAAAAAAAATCTATTTTCACAAGTAATTCAGTTATTACAAGTAATAATGAAATGTTCACTCCTTGTAAATCAGATAAAATGTCTATGGATTCCTCTTGTCATTGACAGTTCTGGACATTATCGCCCCTTCTAACCAGCTGTGAGGAAGAGCAGCCATTATTTTTTTAAGAATATCCAACCACACTGTGATATGCTGTATAGATTCTTCCATTATGTATACCTTTATTATATTATTGATACATTTCTGATTATTGTGCTGTTGTGAGTCCGCTTGCCGCTTCATAATGCAACTTCTCTTTGGGCATTATCAAGACTTTATCTCATCTGATGGTTATTTCATCTACAGCCCAACATTGTGTTTAATTTCACATGTCGAATCTCATTTAATTTAATCAGAGGCATCTGCTGCCAAGTTGAAAGACGTGCTCAGTACGGTGTCTGAAACTTCTCAACAGCTAGGCCGTGGAGCATTACACGCTGGGGCAGAGGACGCCTGCGCCGACCATCAGCGGGCTCTTGGGGGGTTCTGACTGAAAGCTCCGGAGAGAAACTACAGCCGACACTACGCACACAGATAAAGCAACTGAGGAAGTGGCCGAGCTTAACTTAATACGGAGGCGGACGAGAAGGACAAGATTTGAACAGTGTGTACTGGAGAGAGAATGTGCTCGAACCAAGGACACGGGCGAATTCCAGGGAGGGTGTGCAGAATGAGTTCGGCTGTGATGACTCACGCCTACAAAAAACACAATATGTTTAAGGTTAGTGTCAACCTGTTGCTGGGTCGGAAACGGCCACCCTGAAGTTCTGACCATTTCAGAGATTTAGAATGTGATCTGTGATGCTTTTCTTCTTTTTCTTTTTTTAGATGCTCATGCAAACGCAAGCTCAGAGGGAACGGTGGTGAGAAGTTCTTGTGCAATGCACACTGGCATATCTAGAATTTACTATTGGATCATTTTGCTCAGTCAATAAATTAAAAAAAGTACAATCACAGAAAGCTGAAGTGGGAGAAACGTTTCATGACTCACCTAAGCGACCTCTTCAGTCTCAGCTGACTGCAGGTGTCCCCACCCTTATAAACAATACAGTGACATGACAACTGAAACCCATGATCGGTTTCATATGCAAATTACCGTGACAATTAACTAGTTTAAATGGCCATGTGTGGGGGTGTCTGGGTAGTGTAGCGGTCTATTCCGTTGCCTACCAACTTGGGGATCGCCGGTTTGAATACCCGTGCTCCCTCTGGCTTGGTCGGGCACAATTGGCCGTGTCTGTGGGTGGGAAGCCAGATGTGGGTATGTGTCCTGGTCGCTGCACTAGCGCCTCCTCTGGTCGGTTGGGGCGCCTGTTCGGGGGCGGGGGGACTGGGGGGGAATAGCGTGATCTTCCCACGTGCTACATCCCCCTGGCGAAACTCCTCACTGTCAGGTGAAAAGAAGTGGCTGGCGACTCCACATGTATGGGAGGAGGCATGTGGTAGTCTGCAGCCCTCCCCGGATCAGCAGAGGGGGTGGAAAAGTGACCGGGACGGCTCGGAAGATTGGGGTAATTGGCCGGATACAACTGGGGAGAAAAAGGGGGGAAATAAAGATAAATAAATAAATGGCCATGCGTACTATTCACAGAGGATTGGGGAATAGTTGCAATCACAGCATTGTAGAACATCCCCCACAGGCACAGCGGCCGGGGGAGGGGGAGAAATCCCACATTAAACAGGCCCTGGCTAGGTGTGGTTATCCTAACTGGGCGTTTCTTAAAGCCAGGGCGATGCCCAAACAGTGCATGATGAGGATGTGCACATCCTTGATAGGGAGGAACACTGGTTTGAACGGGGAGTCAAAGAGGCCATCTATGTGAAGAGGGAATGACCATCCCTGAACCCGGGGGGGGGGGGTGTCTAAGAGTACATCTGTCACCATCTTACACTGCTGTGATCGCAACTACTCCCCGACCCTCTGTGAATAGTACACATGGCCATCGAAACTCTAGCTAATGGTCACACCTATATTTGCCAATGAAACCGATCGTTGGTTTAAACCTTCTCTTATACCATCCTAGGGACCACCAGGTACCCCCCCTACTGAAACACAATGATGACTCAACCTGTTGAGGCATCAGCTGTGCTCCTACGACCTCCATCGGTTACAGAACTGATGATTCTCCGTCTGTATAGTCTCTCTGTATACCTTTTTCAGATTTTACTGTATTTTATTTCATTCTTATTCTATGTTCCGCTTCTTTTGTAGTGAAGTTTTCAGAGTTTACAAAAAAAAAAATCATTCGGCTGCTCATTTTACGTGTACTCGAAGCGTGTGACAAATAATCCTTTTGAATCTTTGAATGTCAATGAGATCTATCGATCGGGAAACTGTTGCACCTTGGATTTGAGCAGACGAGACAGAGCACGTCAAACAAATCTGTGCCGTTAACATAATGTATTTTCCATCCTTGCAGGCCTCTGATGGAAAACCAGCTCGCAAAACCAGGCAGTTGTCTTGCAAGTTTGATGTCATGATGTCTGACATTTTGGATGAGTGAGGCTCAACTGCAGTGCCCCCTCCCTCTCCCTGGGGTATGAATGGATCAAAACAAGCTGGGGATGAGAAAGGCATTCAGGGCACCTTCCCCAGATGTCTCCACTTTTTGATAGTTGTGCACTGGTACAGTTCACACAAATGCAAATGTCTGAACACAGACGTGTTTGCCATGCCATGTTATTAGAATATGGCTGCAGCGAATTCATGTTCGCTGCAGCCTCACCCGGTACCGGTGTGGGAAGATAGCGGCGCAAATTCACATTTGCGGCGGCCCCACCCAATGCCATGGGAGCAGTGTCTTTGTACACGTCTAAATTTTTGTCTTCGTTTGATGGCTGGGAGAGCTGGCGCTGGATCGCCTGGGAGAGCTTGGTCTGCTGCTCTGTGGGCCCAGGGACCGCGGCCCTGCCCGGAGCTGCACCCGAGGAGGTAACACCGAGGGCGGTCTATTCCTACATACTTCTCGGCAACTCCCGACTTCCTCATACAATACCACACCTCCTCTCTCGGCACCCTGTCGTATGCATTCTCTAAATCCACAAAGACACAATGTAACTCCTTCTGGCCTTCTCTCTATACTTCTCCATCAACATTCTCAAAGCAAATATCACATCTGTGTTGACAGGACACGGAAGCGGGGCAGGCTAAGCTAACTGTTAGCCCATGCAGACCGGCAGTCCCGAATAACACCGAGGGCGGTCTGGCGGCGGCCTCACCTGACACTGACTGGTGTTTTTGACGTCGTCGTGTGGAGTGCGGGGAGGTGTGTCAAGGGTGTCTGGCTGGGAGAGCTGGCGCTGGATCGGCTGGGAGGGCTTGGTCTGCTTCATCCGGTTGCCACAGGGACCACGGCCCCTGCCTGGAGCTGCGCCCGAGGAGAAGACACTGATGGCGGTCTGACAGGACACGTCAATGGAGCAGGCTAGGCTAACTGCTAGCCCGGCGGTTCTGACAGTCATCCTGGCTGGCGTTTGTTCCCTTGGACAGAGATTTTTTTGATTTTTCTTGTTAGGCACCGGGGTCAAGCTGTGTGTCTCCTTGACTATTTCTAGGCAACAGGAAACGGAGAGGCCGGCAGACAGACTGGCTCTCTCACACATCGCTCACCGAGATTCAAGAGCCGAGAGCGTCTCAGATCGAAGTAGAAAAAAAAAATCAACAAACAGTACGATTCTGCTATGTTGGAAGACGGGTCTCTGTTGAGTCGGTAGGACTTCTCCCCCCCCAGATCACACGGTATATGCATAATGTATGGTATTGATCGTTGTCCTCGTCATGTTTGATATTCGAGACGGCTGTGTCAAGGGTTGACACCATAGCTTGTTGTTGTCAAAATAGATAAATAAATCAGCAGTTTTCTTATGCATTTTTGACAAATCTGCCTTAGTTTTATCAACAATTGGAATTACCCCAATTGTTATATAACAAATGTACACTGACAGAGAGTACTGACACCCAGCTCAGAAACAGTAGTGCAACACACTAGTGCAACATAGCACGCAGCTGACAAAGCATTCATCCATTTTCCATGTTCCCTTATCCAGTTCAGGCCCAGGGAGGGGGAGCAGGAGCCTATCCCAGCACGCACTGGGCCCATAATTCACACACACACACACACACACACACACACACACACACACACACACACACACACACAATCACTCCGTCTTATTCGTGCCTTTACGATATTTAGACTCTCCACTTCCCCTGACATGGAGGTCAGTTTGGGCAATAGGAGGAATAAGGGCAAGGATCAAACTGAGGACCCTCTCACTGTGAGATGACGGCGCTAAAAACTCAGTGTAGCATCATTAACAGTGTATATGATGCCTCTGATATCCTTTCGCCTTTCAGATCTGCGTCTCTTTTCGTGACGCATGATAAACTGAAATTTCAGTTAATTTTCAGTGTTTAAAAATCTAAACGAGTGAGACCGGTTCAATTATTCAAAACACTGAAACTACTACTACTACTACTAGTACTACCTTTGGCTGCGCCCGTTAGGGGTCACCACAGCGGATCATCCATTTCCATCTCTTCCTGTCCTCTGCATCTTCCTCTGTCCCACCAGCCACCTGCATGTCCTCCCTCACCACATCCATAAACCTCCTCTTTGGCCTTCCTCTTTTCCTCTTCCCTGGCAGCTCCATATTCAGTGTCCCTCCCCCAATATACCCAGCATCTCTCCTCCACACATGCCCAAGCCATCTCAATCTCGCCTCTCTTGCTTTGTCTCCAAACCGTCCAATCTGAGTTGTCCCTTTAATATACTCGTTCCTAATCCTGTCCTTCTTCATCACTCCCAATGAAAATCTTAGCATCTTCACCTCTGCCACCTCCAGCTCCACCTCCTGTCTTTTCATCAGTACCACCATCTCTAAACCATATAACATAGCTGGTCTCACTACCATCTGGTAAACCTTCCCTTTAACTCTTGCTGATACCCTTCTGTCGCGAATCACTCCTGGCACTCTTCTCCACCCACTCCACCCTGCCTGCACTCTCTTCTTCACCTCTCTCCTGCACTCCCCGTTACTTTGGACAGTTGACCCCAAGTATTTAAACTCATATGCCTTCATCACCTCTACTCTTTGCATCCTCACCATTCCACTGTCTTCCCTCTCATTCACGCATATGTATTCCATCTTGCTCCTACTGACTTTCATTCCTCTTCTCTCCAGCGTATACCTCCACCTCTCCAGGCTCTCATCAACCTGCACCCTACTCTTGCTACAGATCACAATGTCATCCACAAACATCGTAGTCCACAGAGACTCCTGCCTGATCTCATCCGTCAACCTGTCCATCACCATTGCAAACGAGAAACACCGAAAGTCAATTGCTACTGCTATTTTTTTCTTCTTTCTGTGAGCTGGAGAATGAAGGAAATGACATGCAGTGTGTACTATTGACTGTGGCAGTAACAGGAATCCAAATACTACTACTTCTATGACTACTATGACTACTATGACTACTACTACTACTACTACTACTAATAATAATAATAATAATACTATATCTAATACTGCTAATGATAATAACAACAACAACAACAACAACAACAACAGTAACAACAAGAAGAAGCAGAAAAAGAAAATTAGATATGAGTAATAATCATAAAAAAAAAAAAAATCAAAATCAGCATTCGTTTCCAAACTGAACCGAAAGCTAACTGCGCTCATTGGGAAATATAGATTAAGTGCTAAAGAAAATACACCGTGTTCAGTCATTGTGTTAAAGAAGCATGGCTCATTGTGATGCCACAGAACAGGGGCGGAGCCACACGCTGTAAACGTTTGGGGCTCAGCCCGAGTGAGGTGTTTTCTCATTTAAGGCAGCTATATGCACTATTTCAAGCCATTTGAGATCATACAATGCCTAAAAAACTGTGCATCATTTGGGAAAAACATGATAGTTGCCCAGAAAAAAACAAAACATCTTGTAGAGCCTACATCCTGTTTTGTATTTAATTGTTCTCCAGTGGTCTTCGTCATCAAAATCGTCAATTTCACTAGTGAAACCTCACTGTGACAGTCTACAGAGTTCTGCCTGGGACTGAGCTTGGGATGCAAGCATGCTGCAGCAGTAGAACATGATGAGCTTGGGATGCTAGCATCCTGCAGGAGTAGAACATGAGGCTTTTACAGTGTTAAAATGGAAACGCCCATTGAACAGAAGAAACTGGTTTTGGGAAATACACACTGTAGTTATTGTTTTATATTTGTACTTTTATAATATTTTGCTTGGTTCCATCCAAATTCAAAGATCTTGTACCTTTCTAGTAAAATCAGTGAAAACAATGTTGCCTTCATGCTCAGAGATGAGCTGTAAATTAAATGTATTTAAAATATGTATTTTATTACTTTTGAGTATTTTGTAATTTGTATTTTGCTGGACAGAAAAAAATTAATCTGTAAAAAATCACTTTAAGAGCTTGAATTTGTGTATTTGAAATACTTAAAATAAATTATTTAATATGTTATTTTCTTCTCAAATAAGACACATTTTTATCCCCAGGTTTAAACTGTAGAAAAACCACTATACAACAGTTAGCCTAATCACAGTCTTTGGCTAAATGCACGTGACATGTCCTGTCAGGTACAGCAACATGCTCATTGTGAACAACCATATTCCATTTATAGCTTGAGGAAAAAAGCTGCTTTGGTGTTTGGCGCAAATTTCCCCTAAGATAAAGATGTGTAATCAAAATATGATGAGATATTGCATGCTAAGGCAAGTTTTCTGAATGACTCAAATACAACAGAGGAAAAGAGAAATTAGCAAACACGTGCTCTAGAACTGGCAGATATACTTACTAGCTAGTAATGTTAGCATACCAGCTAACATCACAGACATGCTCAGGCCACCTGGAACAGTGGCACCTTGTGGTTAGTCATCATATGGTAAGCTTCATTAGCGAGATTAGCATAGCTACATTAAGACGTTTTATAGTGGCCATTCTTAATAGTTGTCAGGAAAATAGCTTCAGTCCTCGAGGATTAGGATAACTCATTCTGATCTTTACTCTAAAGCTAAATGTTGTTCATCTTTTTATACAGAACATTTTACAATATGGATTATAGAGCGTTAATACAATTCAAATTGAATTGAGGAATGAATCCAGGAATTGATCCTAGATAATGCTTAAGTAACACATAAATGATTGTGTTTTAGTGTCTATTGTGTAAGTTGTTAGTATATTTTGAATGCTGTTGGGTTTTAAGCTGCAACTGGTAGGCCTAATCAATTTAATGGTATCTTTATACATTTTTCTTTAGGTAGAAGTCAGTAATCTCAGGGGATGAGTGGCAATGAACCATCAGAGCCTGGTCAGGCTGGTCCATCATCTGCCACATCTGCAGAAGAAGAAGCCACTCCAATGCTGAAATGTGCAGTGCCGGATAAGAAATACTTCCAGATAGTGAAGCAGATCCCAAACAGAAAGATAGAGGCTGAGTGTCAGCTGTGCACTAACAAAAGGTCATAATATGTGGCTGTCTTGCAGCAACATCAAATTTTAAACCCACTTGAAACAAAGGCCCCCTGACAAAATAAAGGAATTCGAAGATAACCAAAAGGAATTTGCCAGTGGGAAAAGCAAAAACAAAACAAAACAAAAAAAAAAAAACCAGGACCTCACACAAAAAAATACTCTCTCTCTGAATGTGGTCCAGTGACACAAAGTAAAATTGACTGTCTTGTCACATCCTTTGTCACTATAGGCAGGTACCCATTGGCCACTGTTGAGCATAAAGAATTTATAGACTTGGTACAGGGACTTTGCCAAGGTGCTAAAGTTATGTCCAGGAGGACACTTGGGAGAAGAATCGGTGAAGACTTTAATAATATAACAGCAAATTTGAAGGAGAGACTTAAATGCATACAACATGTTTGCACCACTACAGCTATCTGGTCAACTAAAAAAAAAAAACAAGTATTACGAGAGTCACTGTACATTGAATACAAACAGATAAACTAGGAGGTGAATTGGCTGCTTTTGCTTACAGACATTTTCCCAGTCCACATGCCTACAGTCACACTGCAGAACTACTGAAGGAAATCCATTCAGAATATGAACTCACAATTGACACTATAGTGGCTACTGTAACTGGTGATGCATCAAATTTCTTAAAAGCATTTTGAGAGTTCAATATCACAGTCGTTTCAGAGGAAGAGGATGAGACAGATGAGCAGGAACAGCATCTTTCATTTGTAATATTAGATCCAGAGGGAGAAGAAGTGTCAGGGTGTGCCATCATTCTACCACCTCACGTCAGGTGTTCCACTCACACACTGAGTTTGGTTTCAACAACTGATGCCAAATGTGCAATTAAAGACAAATCAACTCTCTCCAGACTGAATCATTCATCCATGGCAAAGTGTCCAGCCCTATGGAATGCTTCTGACAGATCAAAATATGTGGAAATACTCAATGACTTGACCAACCAGCAACTGAAGACACCCTGCGTTTGTAGGTGGAATTCTCTTTATGACTGTTTGAGTCAGCTGACATTTCTTCAGGAGAAAATTCCTGGGATCATGCCTTGCAACTGCCACTGTTTAAACAGGTAGAGTTTGATTCCTTGAAGAGTAGAGTCCTCAAGCCCATTGCCATTGCAGTTGACCACCTTCAAGGTCAGACCTCATGCTAGCTCATACCTACCCTCTTTAAAGTTCAGGCTAAACTACATGACCTGCAAGTTTCAAACCTGCAGTACTGCTCACATATCTTGCAAGCCACCATAGCTGGCTTTGAGAAAAGGTTCAGTAGCTTCTTACAGCTGAAGACTGATTTCAGTGAAGCCATCCTGGCTACAGCAACCCACCCGTTTTTCAAGACGAGGTGGTTGCCTCCTAAACTAGCTGCAGAGAAGAAGAGGATAGTGCATACACACAATTTTCTGTAAGAGCCCCACAGCTCTGGAACTCCCTACCTAACTCCCTGCCTTCTTTTAAATCACTTCTTGAGACTTACTTTTACAGTAAACCTTTTTTATAGTAAATCCATTGTTGCCCAATTTTTATTTATTTGTTTATTTTACTATTTTTTATATATTCTCTTCCTTTTAATTATGCTCTTGTGACTTCATCCTAACCATGTTTGACCTTGTTCTGTGGAGCGATCTGGCATTATATCCTATATTTGTATTGTATTTTATTGTTTTATCTTGACAATGTGCATTAATTTATCCTGTTGTGTAAGGCACCTTGTAACGTTGTTTAGAAAGGTATGATATAAATAAACTTTATAATAATAATAATAATAATAATTACTATTATTATTATTATTATTATTATTATATTATCACCTGTTTCTTTACTCAGCTGAAGGACTTGGCCTTGTGTCAGAAAGTGAGACTGCCTCATCAAACACCGCTAAAGAGAATGAAGACGATTTCTTCATCTTCTCTGACCAGGGTACGGGTAAACTACTCTCACTTCAGTGTCTTAAGGTTAAACTGTAAAGCCATGAATTAATGATCAAAAATGAGTATTCATCAATTTAAAAATAAATGAGAAGCTAGTTTCATGTCACGTTTTTGAATATTTTTGTGACGTCAAAAACTCTTGAATTTAATGTAAATTCATAACAATCTTGTTTCCCTGTTTGCCTCTACTGTTTCCAATCCCACCAACAGGAACTGAGAGCCAGTTGGACAGAAATATGTTGCCCAGCCACAGCAAAGCAGAGTGGGAGACCCTTCACTTTCTGGAGGACCCCAGAAAGGACCATTCCTCGCTGGACTCATATCTACTGATCAAGCTACTCTTCAGGATTTTTTTTTCAACACCACGTTGTCAGCATCGGCACCAGTTGAGTATCCCTTTTCCTTTGCAGGCATGGTTTACCACCCTCACAGAAGGCGATTAACAGCTGAGCTGATGGAGAAATTAGTTGTGCTGTGAAACAACTAAAACTTAAATGTAAAAAAATAATTGTTAGATATTAGTTGTGCTGAAAAACAACTAAAAAGGAAATGGAAGGACTGCAGTGTTAGGAGGTACACAAAGGAGCATACTCTTTTTTTAGGTTGCTGTTTGCATTGGGGGGGAAGGAGGATGCTTCTCTTTCTCTTCTATTAATTTGTACTGTATCATACTCTGCTGTAATGGTACTGTTATGTGTCTTTTGCTCTCGTTCAACTGGTTGCTTGTAAAGTTGGAGAGCTCAGAAATGTACTTACTCCGCTGCACTTATATTTATCGCTCTTGAAAGAGGCATCTGCTGAATGCCCAGTCTTATTGTCTTCTGAAAGAACTAGTGCATCCCTGTGGCCTAACTGTTCACTTCCCCCTGTTGCATTTCAATCGGCTGTTCACTCAGTCAGTCAGTGGTCGCTTTGACTGACAGAAACCAACCCAGCATGCACTCCTGAATTCACAGCCTCCCACCTCCAAGACATTGGAGGTGGGAGGCATTGGCCACATTTGCCACTTCAAATCTATGATGTGGGGAAATTAGCAGAGCTCATCTTTTCAATGTAGGGGGGTCTAGGTCAGACCCATATTGAGGGTACTAAATGCCTCAAATGTGATATCAGTTTGTATAGAATGTACTTTTGTATTTTTAAATGACCAATTACTTGTATTCTGATTAAATGCATTTTCTCATACCAGTATTTTGTATTTTATTTTGATATATTTGAAGAGCAAGTATTTGTAATTTATAAAAATACACTTTTTGAAGTATTTGTGCCCATCTCTGTTCATGCTATTATTGAAAAGATAAATTGCCAAATAACTCAGAAACAACACCTTTTGTACTGTAAAAGCAAAGCACATGACATGCAATTGACAGAACACCATACAGTCTTGTATTCATATTCTTTTCGCATCAAGTTCCTAATCAGTCATCATGAGGGACTCTAGTTGAATGAACTCTAGTTTGATGTGACAAGCTTTAGTAGTGTTTATAGTCGCTTCTTTTCCCTATGGCAACTGAGATTGGCTATTAGAAGGAGGGATTTCTGCACATGTGAAAACCAGTGGCACTGTAACTCACTGTGGGTGTTTCGTAATATGTGTCCCACTGTGGGGTCAAGCACAGTCAGACCCTATGGTCCTCCACAACTACAGATACAAAACAAACAACAACAAAAAAAAAACAGCTGCTCAATCCACAGGCCAAACGGGGGTCTACTCAGTTCACTGGGGCCATGGAGATCATACGGGGATGCTTGCTTAGTTCACCTACAGAAAGCCCTGCTTTGAACGACCAACAGTGGCCGTGGTGTGAAATAAATGCTGCCCGCATGGGTCTTGAGCAGGCTCATATAAAACTACATAGTACTCTGAGTTGTAAATCAATGCTCTCCTGTGTTGACATCGTATATTAGGGACCCACCATTTGGAGATTTGTCCATTTTTATGACCTGACCGGCACTTTATACAGGAGAAGCATGTCTTTGCCTGAATTACTTGACCACCTCCACCTACTCAGTCTATACAGTTCCCTCTATAATGTATTTTTCATGTGTGTTCTGTCTATTCATCTCATCATCAAACTGTGAAAACTTGGGAAGTGAAAAAATATTGTGTTTCGGTTTCTGGTGCACATCTGTAGGGAAAAATCAATAGATTGCTCATTCCATACTGTTGCATGTTTGAATTCATAATGGGTTTCTTGCTCTACAAAGAAAGAAAAAAGGGGGGCGTCTGGGTAGTGTAGCAGTCTATTCTGTTGCCTACCAACACCGGGATCGCCGGTTCGAATCCCTGTGTTACCTCCGGCTTGGTTGGGTTCCCCTACAGACCCAATTGGCCGTGTCTGCAGGTGGGAAGCCGGATGCGGGTATGTGTCCTGGTCGCTGCACTAGCGCCTCATCTGGTCAGTCGGGGCGCCTGTTCGGTGGGGAGGGGGGAAGTGGGGGAAATAGCGTGATCCTCGCACACGCTACGTCCCCCTGGTGAAACTGCTCACTGTCTGGCAACTCCACATGTATCGGAAGAGGCATGTGGTAGTCTGCAGCCCTCCCCGGATCAGCAGAGGGGGTGGAGTAGCGACCGGGATGGGTCAGGAGAGTGGGGTAATTGGCCAGGTACAGTTGGGGAGGAAAAAAAAGGGGGGGGGGAGAAGAGACGAAGAACTCAACAGGATGTTCCTCTATAAGTCCAAGAGACCAACTTGGAACTTGTGAGTTCCTATGATACTATGCATTGAGAGGTCGTAGCAAAGGCTTTCCTCTATGCATTTTGGGGTGGGGGGATGTACATTAAGCAATCACACTACAATTTAAAAAAAATAAGAATGCAATTCATGCTTGTGTATTGCTGTCAATTATTTTGTCGCACGATGTCTGTTTTGTGTTGTTATGTTTTGTCCCACTGCGACAGAACTTCTTTCTATCCGGGGGTCAGAGTAAATTCCAGTTTCATTGCAATAAGTCAAGCACCTTGCCATATACCCCAGAGCAGCCGGAAACACTGCTATGAAAAAAACATTGCTTGCAATAATTTTACATTCCTGTCAAATAAAGTTTGCTTGCTATCGAGTCACAATCTAACTTGTACTTTTTACTGTCCATTTCTTACAGTGAAACGTTGTTTATTTTGCTGTCTCTGTTGCCCATAAGGGGCGCGACATAGCTTCCACCACAGAGCTGCATATAACAGTCTGGGGTGGCGTGCCTTGCCCAAGGGCACTACAGCCACATCTGGTATCCTGATATGGGAAACCCTATCGCCAAACCAGACTTAGCCGGCTATTTCTGGCATTTGAACAGGTGACCCCCCCCCCCCCGTCTAGAGGCTTGACACCATCCTTGACTTCTTGCTCGCTGAGGGCAGCCCCGGGGGAAAGCCTGGACAAAGCGGTTGGAAAATGAAAAAGCATGTGTTTCTCACAGGCCACATATAACAGCTGACATCTCGACTTTGACGTCGCAGTGACTTCAACAATTGGATCACTGTCTACAATATATCAGTGTTGTGCACACAAGAGTCGAACTTCTGCTCTTGTGTAGAAGTTCTACTCTTGTGTGCGCGCTCAATAAAAATATCTTGTCCCTGAAATCAACGACTAATCGTGATCTCAATACTGATCAAAATAATGGTGATTATCATTTTGGCCATAATCGGGCAGCCCTAAGTAGAAGTGCTGCTCGGTGGAAGCCATGCTCCTCATTAGTAAAGTTACAAAGGGTGAGAAGCAGAACGAGGAATTAGCTTTGGTAGCGCTGGTGCAGGGAAACTATAAACATGGCTACCCAGTACATGGCATGCACACATGGAACCAGGGCCATTATTTTACTACATTACAAGACTTATAGACACACATGGTTTCAGACAAAGGAACACTGTACTTACAGAGCGACATGACACAAGGATGACAGAACATGACTCAATTCATTCCACATACAGTAGTAACATGGTAACATGCTGACACGTGGTTCAGGGACCACACGATTGGATGAAATGACAGTGCATGACATCCTATGTTATGTTATTCCAGTCAGAAAGTCAAGAACAACAGAGAGGAAGGACGATGGCTGTTGTCTAGAAAAATTATTTATAGGATCTCAATACATCAGACCAAGACACAAGAGCATTGCCTGTAGATGTGTTTCCTATCTCAGCGAGGTCGGAGAGACCATGATGTACCCAAATCTACTGTATGTGACAAACCCACAGCTATCTTTGGCATCTGTCCTCCTGTTGCAGGCACGATTTGAAGTCCCTGAGGACTAAGCAAAAAACCTTCTGGTCTGAGGGAAGCTTGTGTGTCTGGGCTTTAACCTTAATTGACATGCCTGGGTCATGATCTACCCTGACAGCTCCGTGTCATATCTGTTGTTTTAGGTCATTTCTCTACTAAGGGTGGAAGATAGGTCAACAGACAGTCAATGCTGAATTGAAGGCTGCTTCCAAAGTGTGCCTTGCTGCTATAAAATGATCGATAGCTAATGTCTAAATGTATAATATGGGGTGTCTGGGTAGCATGGCGGTCTATTCCATTGCCTACCAACATGGGGATCGCCGGTTCGAATCCTCGTGTTACCTCCGGCTTGGTCGGGCGTCCCTACAGACACAATTGGCCGTGTCTGTGGGTGGAAGCCGGATGCGAGTATGCGTCCTGGTCACTGCACTAGCGCCTCCTCCGGTCGGTTGGGGCACCTGTTCAGGGGGGAGGGGGAACTGGGGGCAATAGCGTGATCCTCCCACGCGCTACGTCCCCCTGGCGAAACTCCTCACTGTCAGGTGAAAAGAAGCGGCTGGCGACTCCACATGTATCGGAGGAGGCATGTGGTAGTCTGCAGCCCTCCCCGGATCGGCAGAGGGGGTGGAGCAGAGACCGGGATGGCTTGGAAGAGTGGGGTGATTGGCCGGATATAATTGGGGAGAAAACGGGGGAAAGATAAAAATAAATAAATAAATAAATGCATAATATGTCATTTTTAATAGGGTTGGTAGGTTTTTGGTTGTCTGGGGTTGTAAAGGTCAAGTAAAAATCCGGGTGTAAAGTTAAGTAAGTGGGTAAGTTTGCACTTCTCAACAGCTACAAGCAGAAGACCACACGTGTATATTCAATGTGACAGTGTTTAGGCAGCTCATGTAAATGTACAGTTGAAGGTAAAGAGAGGGGCGGTGAGTTTCACGGTGAGCGCGTGATTTCAGTGAATGTGAGTGTGATTTAAGCGACTAAAGCTTGCAAAACATCTTTTTTTTTAAAGCGCATTAATGACGGTCACGAAAACATGAAAGGTAGTCATGCACATAGTCTATTGCAACAGACGTCTTTATTCATAAAAGGCCGTGCTTTATTTTCACTCCCTTTTCCAAGCCCCGGGTACGATTTTAGCTGCAAAGCTGCACGCCGCCAGACTCCAGCGAGACCACGTGCATATCATTTTTAAAATTTTTTTTAAAACAAGTCAAAATAAAACAGACAAGGAGCACTGTCGCCTCCTTAGAGAACAGGGACCTTCTTAAGATGTTGCTTTGCCCTTTTTAAGTTTAATGTAGGTTTACACATGAAGCACACAAACGGGGAAAACGAGATTCTGCGCCTTCTGCCGAAATGGCACCGTGGAGAAAGGGAAGATATTGTCTGTATAAAAGAAGTGGGAGGGGGAAAGATGGAGATAATACAGCTAATTAAGTTGGTATAATGTCAGTGAAACGTCCCTAAGCTTTCGGGGCCATTCTGATGTATTGCTAGGACACCGTCCTCTCTCTTCATTAGAGAATACAGTTTCCCACACAATGCAATGTGACATTTCCAGATCATAAAGATACGGAGCAGTCAGTCATCTGTTGATAAAGCCGGTAAAATCTTTTCAGATCACATTTCAGACCCCACAAATAAGGATATGCTAATAGCATTAGTCCGGGTGGGGACTAGTCTGTCTTGTGATTTCATGTCCAGAAACTGAAATAATCTCTATTGCGGGTGACAAGATAGATTCCCTGTACCAGTCACAGTAGCACCACAATCTGATTTGATTTTCATCTTTGCTGAAGAAAACATCATCTAAGTATGTCACCCGGTCTCGTATTTCTCTTGTTTCCAACAGGAAACAAAGCTTGATTGAAGAAATACATCCAGTCAAGTGCTATATATCCCTGGAGAGTCACCTCATTTGAATGAATCCTATTCTGACAACATGGGTTTCCCTCGCAGAACATTACTTTATTTCAGATCCCAGGGAGCGGGATCGGCTCATCTGGACACGTTTCATCACTCGTCTATATAAGTGGCTTCGTCAGTCTCAGCTGACTGCGGGTAACCCCAACCCCAGCTTCATTCCAGAGGTAGGGAAACATCAAGCCTCGATACTGTCATGTTTTACTAGAGTTTCCATACCTGAAATCACATGCTTTTACAAGCCGCGTGGGCATTGCGGTGCCATTTGGTGATATCATACCTGGGAACACCTCCAACCACGGACAGCTCCCCATCACTCCCCATCCAGCAGCCTATCTAGGAAAGACACTTTATTAACATGTTTCAAAGATGCCGGGAATTGCCAACAATTGAGAAAAGGACCCCTTTAAAGGGAAATTGCCTGAATGTTCAACCTGATCTGTGTCTGTCTGTGACAGGGACAGCGCGTGGGAAACATCTGCAATCGTTGCCAATCGTCTCTGCATCTCTGGAGCAGCAGCGAAACAATTTTTTCCCCAGCCGCCAAGTGATGTATCCTGACATCAGCCAAGCAGGGTCTCTAATTAATCCAGTGGATTTCAAAGGGAAGGCTGCGGGTGCTGGGGGCGGGGGGGGGGGGGGGGTGGTCGTCTCAGCAAATTAGAGGGAATATTAGGGAAATGTTAAAAACAAACAAAAAAAAGTTAAAATCGAATTATCAATTAATTCATTAATTCATTAATTCATTATGTGTATTATTATAAAATATAATTTATAATAATACACATAATGGATGGATGGATATTATAAAATATAATTTGTAATAATATCCATCCACCCATTATCCGAACTGCTTATCCTGCTCTCAGGGTTGCAGGGATGCTGGAGCCTATCCCAGCAGTCATTGGGCAGCAGGCGGGGAGACACACTGGACAGGCTGCCAGACTATCACACACACACACACACACACACACACACACACACACACACACACACACACACACACACACACACACACACACACACACACACACACACACACACACACACCTAGGGACAATTTAGTATGGCCGATTCACCTGACCTACATGTCTTTGGACTGTGGGAGGAAACCGGAGCCCCCGGAGGAAACCCACACAGACACAGGGGAGAACATGCAAACTCCACACAGAGGACGACCCGGGACGACCCACCAAGGTTGGACTACCCTGGGGCTCGAACCCAGGACCTTCTTGCTGTGAGGCGACCGCGCTAACCACTGCGACACCGTGCCACCTTTATAATAATATATATAACTGTTATATATAAAGCTATATGTGTTATACTATATATAAGCCCACGCCTCCCACTAGTATGCTCTCTAACTTTTAGACAAACACACACACTCACACACACACACACAGACAATGCTGTAGAATGTTGTTAAACTAAACTGACAAACAATGCTTATAATGGAGAACAAAACTACTGAATCTAATGGAATGATTAAAGATTTGACATACAAATGTCATTAATTATCATTGCACTAATAAAAGTAAGGAAATATATCCAGAAGTTGTTTTTTTTGTGTTTTTTTTTTACATTTGCTGTAGTATTGTGAATGGGTTTTGAAAGACATATTGCAAAGGAGGGGCCTCGGCCAGAAGCTAATGCTATTTGGGGGCCTTGGCATGGAGAAGTTTGGGAACCCCAGCTCTAATCTACTGTAAACACACTGTTCAAGAAACACATCCTCATTCTCTCGGCTGAGCTAGGTTTCCACGGGTGGATCTCACGTCCCACATCACTGGCCCACAGGATTACATGGAAGTTTACTCAATGCATTCTGATAAGTGTAGTTTCTGTGGGACAGTGTGTGAGCAGAACAACACTGATTTCTCCATCAACATAGTACATAGTGAGGTCTTCACTGAATTCAGTCTACCACATTACTCATCAGTACTGTTTGCACATACTCAAAACCATTGGTCAAATTTCCCTTTAAGTTATTCCAAAAAAAGTGAAAACAAGGAAGATCTCCCACTCCTCTCACTTTTTGACCTAGTTTGAGAAAACACAATTTTAAGATCCAGGGAAAGATAAATCACTTGGTAAGATCGATTTCCATCGCCGTGACCTGCAAAAACAAAGCCTATTTAGTAACTGAGCCAGCCAGCACTGACCCGACGTTAATGAAGTTTCCCACAGGGGTAATTAAAGATTCATTTAGTCCCTATTCATAACACATCTAATGGTAAAGAGATGCTTTTTTTAGTGGTATGTTTCCCCGACAGTCTTTTATTCTTAGGTATTCATGTGGGAATTGTCCACGTCTAGCGGAGTCTACAGAGGAGTCCCTTCACAGGAGGTCTCGGTTTGCTCTCAACCAACTTAACAGAAGTGATGAATAATTTGGCGTGGCTATTGTTAGCTAACTTTCAGATGGTTCTGATGAATAACAATCGAGATAATGGTGTGTTTTAAGAGGAAGGAAGGGTTTTTCGAGGAAACGGAATCAGAGGGATATTCCATGCAGCGGCTGGGGACGCTGAGACGATCGAAGGAAGTTTGCTGAGCAGTAAAACTTCTGAGGCCTTCCTTTAAGCTTGAACAACTGAAGCCTGCCTGCAAGCGATACATTTCTACTGATATTTGTATTGTCAGTGTCATGGTCAGGTCAGATGACCAAGCTGGGGCTGAAATGGTGATGCGGTCCTCGTGAGACCTGCTTAGAGAGGCGAGCTCCAACACGGCGATGTCTGTAAATTCCACAAAACTTCTTTCAAGAGATCTCTCATCTCTCATCATCGGCCGCTTCTCTGGGGTCGGGCCGCGGTGGCAGCAAGCTGAGTAGGGCACTCCAGATGTCCCTCTCTCCAGCAACACCCTCCAGCTCCCCAAGGCGTTCCTAGGCCAGAATGGACATGTAGTCCTTCCATCGAGTTCTGGGTCTACCCCGGGATCTCCTCCCAGTTGGTCCTCCTGGACCAGTCTGCGATGCTGAAAGTCGGCATGTCCCGGTCCTCGCTTTTGCCTGCCGCCTGGCCTGCATTGCACCCTACCCCAATGCTCAATCCCCATGGATTGTGGGTCCACGGGGTGGTGGCTCGATGTTGTTTTTTCGGGTTGGGTCCAAGGCCTGGCCACCAGACGCTCGCCAGCAAGCTCCCTTTCCTGGTCTGGAAGGAGCCCGACCAAGGTGGTTGGTCCAATGGCGGGGAGCTTTCAATCGATTGCTAGTGAGTTACAGAAACCTCAAGACAGCTCCAACAACCAAAACAAACGCAAGAAAAACGGACTCATCCACTGACACAGACGATGTGGGAAGCTGTAGTTGGTATCCTCTCCAGCACTGACCAAAAAACTAGATCTCCTCACTCTACTACACGAAGAAATAACATATTTACGACTCACTCTGGCACTTGTGCACAGCCACAGTGCAACACTACTAAAATCAAGCCAGGGATTGCAGTCCTCTGTCAGGCCACTCGATGAACAAACGCAAACTGTCACTAAAGGGAAAGAAAACTTAAAGAGGCCATTTTGGACACGCAAACCTGCAGCATGCGGGACGATCCCAACCTCTCAGGCGTCCCTGACAAACCACAACCACCGTGCCCCATCCTAAAGGAAAGCAGGAAATACAACACACGTGCAATCCTCGTGGACAACTGCAACTCTGAAACAACACCAGGGGCCCGAACCCACACCCCACAGCAAGGCGGCGCTGAGCGCAGCGTCAGGGTCTGCCAGATCCAGACCGTCGCAGTTGTCTTTTTCCCACCCAGCGCCCACGTTGTTTAAATAGCAAATGTAACTTGTGCCGATCTGCGCATGTATGGGCGTGTTGGTCTTCAAATGAGGTGTAGTCGGGCGCATCGTTGGCGCATTGATATCTTGAGGCGGCGGAAAGCAACTGCACCACTGACCCACAAGAACCTTGTCCAATGTCAGCGGCGCAGCACTTCCCTGCTATTTAAAGGGATGGATGGATGGATGGATGGATGGATGGGTGGATGGGTGGATGGATGGATGGGTGGATGGATTATTCAGATAGTAAGGTGCGCCTACATAGGCAGGCGCACAACGCGCGTACACACCGCTTGTTACACACAGGGACGC